>NW_026726696.1:0-38997 GCF_029784015.1 Lycium ferocissimum | reverse complement strand
TTATTCAACATGATTTTATCACAGCGGGTACATACGTGTTCGTTGAGATATTCCTTCAGTTCACTTTCCATGACCATTTCCCTTGATCCAAAGTACGTATATACCTAATGATTCTTCACCCTTTTCTATCCTTCACAAGATAGTTACACTTATGGCAATTCATAATCCGAGTTCAAATAAATTTGTAACTTGCCACCTTTTGAGCTCTTACCACAATCGTTTCTTTAACACAACATTTTGAATTCCTTTAAATCTCCCAATTCAACTCAAAGCATAGGGCTACGACAATTCTTAATCCATTATGACTCTCTTACCACTTATATGTATATTTAGCTCCACAACAGTTACATGTACCACTATACCGACAAACGTACTTCATCGTCGTTATTCTTTATCGTATTTCCGGGTAGCCTTTTGCAATTTAGTCGGGCATAGCTTCACATTGATGGTTTATATACTATAGCACATTCTTTCATATTTAGTATAATTAGCGATCCATGAAATATCTTCTAATATCAGGTGAACTCTTTTATCTCCATTCATAGGAGCTTGACATCTTTCAAAAATTTCCTGAACTACCAATCGTTGTTCTTTTAACACAATTGTTATCCTCTTTAGTGCAAAATTTCCTCTTGTCATTACCCCGAGTGTCCTTTAGGTTCGTCATCCTCTCTATCATCCTTTGTGAATTTGACTCGAAGACCTTTCTTGCTATTTTCATTGCCCTTAAGACATGTTCTTTGCACTTAGGTACGTCGTGAATTTACCCAATACGAGATTCAAATCATGGTCTAAAAATATCGTAGTTCCTCTTGACGTAAGGTGCTCTCTTGAGTTCTCTTCCATACTTTCTCTCCGCATGTCTACCTCATGGTACCCGTATTGTCAATTCGTTTCTACTTTTTTCCATTACCTTCCCGATATGCCAATATGCCTAGAACTTGTACGTTTGAATATTCCAAAGTCGTCGTGGAAAGTTAAAGGCGAGACCATTCTCAAAAATTATTTTAACGGACGGGTTGTTGTAAATAATATTTATAACTATTATTAGCACGGAAATATTGTGCAAGGTTGAGGGCGAAAAAGGAAATTCGCAAAATGGGTCGTGAAAATAATGCGGAAGGCTAGGGACGAAATGGTAATATTGAAGAAAATCGAGGGGCAAAATGGTAATTTCACCAAGGGTTCATGGAAATTCTAAAAAGGGCCAAATTGGCCATGTGACACAAAAGAAAAGAGGAAAAAGACAAAGAAGAGAATTAGTCATCCTTGTGGAAAATTGAAGAAAATTCAAGAAAAGAAAGGAAAATTCTAGAGGAAGGAAAAGAAGAACATGAGTCCATACTTGAGGGACTAGGATGCAAATATGGAAAAAGGGGGTGAAGGATATATTTATATAGAGAGTCTTCATTTTAGTAAGAAAGAAAGAAAAAAAGAAGGAGAAAATCAGCCAAGGGGCTGGCCGAAACCAGCCCCTCTATGTTGGTCATGGAAAATTGTTTCTTTCATGCTTTCCTACTAATCAAGAGGTCCTCTACGACATGGAGTAGTTGTTGGAGCGAGGAAATCGTTCGTTGATGCCATAGGGAAGCTTAGCCGAGGGAAAAACATGATGGAGAAGGTATGGTTTAAGCTTATTTTTCATGTTCCATGGATAGTTGGAGTAAGTTGTGATATGTAGAAATGAATGAGATACATGGAAGTGTGATGTTGAAATGTAGCCGTATATGTGTATGCTTAACCATGAACATGTAGAGTTGTGTTGGAATGGTGAATTAATTGTGTTTAACATGTTTGTGTGTTGTTGTGATGTGTAGAAAACGAATGAAAATGCATGAAGTTATGCATGTGTTGTGTGTGGCCGTGTATATGTAGTATATTATGGGAGTGATGAACTAATTTATTTAGCATGTTTGGATGGTGTTTTATGGATGTTTGGACATGTTGTTGTATGAAGAAATGGGTGAGAATCATGAAAGTATGCATGTTGAAGCTTGGCCGAAAATGGGCTGGCTGTTTGGTGTAGCAAAAGAATGAATCATGTATTTAGTATTTTGCTTGTTGTTTATTGTGGATTAAGTGATGAAGATGAATGTTTGATAATTCGTATAGAAGTAGTAAGTGTTGCGGGTTGTTTTGGTAAGTTATGGTGAATTGAATTGAATTGAATCGAATGGAGTTAGAATGAATTGCATATTGTAAGTGTTGTTAAGATAATTGTTGGTTTTAGCATTGGTATTGTGGCCGAGTTCCATTCTCGGGTTGTTGTTGTTGAATTGGGCCGAGCCATATTCTCGGGATGGCACATTTGCAGGGAAATGCTGCCAAAATTTCTATAGACAAATGTGTATTCAAGATTGGACTTCTAAAGACTCTAATCAAAGTTTGGTAAACATGACCAGATTGTAGATTTTGGCGGATTTGCAATTTGGAATTGGAGTACCGGAAGGAGCGGAAAAAGGTATGTAAGACCTTACTTTCTTTCTTTGGCATGTCCTAGACGTATAGGCTTGATTTCGCACCTCGGAGACTTCCCTAACTCTAGAAATCCGAGATTGAAAACTAGTTACTATTCATTCAGTAGAATTGAATTAGAACTTGCATAAAATGTTGGAAAAACTTCTCAAACATCCGAACTTACACAAAATAGGATTCGATTATCCTAAGACCCTCTCCAAGTGACGCTATGAACTGTAATATACGTAAATTTGATATGCCGCCTCATTTGACTCGAGGTGGGCCCACTATTCCCGAACTCTCTCTTATTGACCCATTGACTTATTTTCATTCTATGGTTAAGGAAAGTTTTTGGCTATTATCGACTACTAAATAATAATTGTTTTTACAAATTCCTCGATTCCAAAACATGATTTTCCTTCCTAAAAGTTTACAAATGTTTTCCAAAATACTTGTTTTTCTCCAAAACTAAGTTTTACAATATTGCAAGCCTTAATGACTAAGACGACGACTATGACTCTATGATGGAAAAAAATGATGATTCTATGAATAAAGATTCCAAGTCTATGATTCCAGTGCCGAGATGAGAATGTTAAACTATTTCTTGAATCCTCGGCTCTACTCATGAATAGTGTTTTCCTTTAAAGATTCTAAGTACACGAACGATGCCCTATGATCCTACGTTGTACTTTCTCATGATATTGCTTTCCATTAATTGTCTCGCCTTACTACTAGTTCCTTCAAGGTGAGATAAAGCGCCCATGATCATTTCATAATAAAATCGGAGGTTACCGACCTTACGTCACTCCGATAAACACATGACTTTTCCTTGGGCTCCCATGCATGTTGTTTAATTGTTTTTATGATAATGCATATAATATTTGATATTGATGAATGTTTATGATGCATAATATTGTTGACTGTATATGTGGGGAATGGGGAGGGCAACTGTGTCCACCTGATTCAGCTGGCTTATCATCCCGGACGCGGGATGCCCGACGCGGGATTTATGGGAGAGCCGTACGCGGCGTACGTTCCGTGATATATATATATATATATATATATACTCGATATATTTGGGACACCGTTGGGGGAGGGGGTGGGAGAGCCGATGAATTCGGCGTCCGTATCGTAAACAAAAAGTACCGTTTTTCGAAAAGTATCCGTTTTCTATGTACAAAAACAAGAAACACCGTATTCGAAAAAGAAAAGGAAAAAGCTAAGCGTGCATGGCCTCCGCCCGAGTGGCACTCACATGTACAAAGTTTGTTCCTCATCCTATGATATTGTCTATGCTTCCATATAGTTATTACTGCCGCACGGTTACCGTCTTACACACGATATGTCTCACATGTACAAATTTTTACTATCTTGTTCTTGTTCATGTCTTACATACTCGCACATTGCTCGTACGACCCCTCTTCTTCGGGGCTGCGTTCATGCCACGCGGTACACTCGGACGGATAGAAGCCAAGATAGAAGATGTTCCAAATAAATTGGCAAGCTCCATTTGGCACGGAGTGTAGTCGAGTCATAGCACACGTGCCGGGATTTCGATTGTAGTAGAGACTTTGCGTACGCAGTCATGGGTCCCGGAATCGATTGTATTATGTCACGAGTTATATCTCGTTACATGTTTTATTTGGCTTAAAAGCAACAAAAGAATATTTCGAGTCATCTATTTATGTTTACTTGTCTTAAAGGTTTTCAAAAAAAAAAATTTTACGTAGTAAGGATCGGCGGGTTCGCTCGGCTCCGGTCACGGGTCGGGTGCCCATCACACCCGATCAAGATCGGGGTGTGACAAAGTGGTATCGAGCGGTCGGTCCAAGGGTTGTCCGCAAAGTCGTGTCCGGTAGAGTCCTGTTTATGGGTGTGAAGCCGGCCACATCTATAGACAGGAGGCTGCGGGGCATTTAGGAATGGTTGACCTTCTTTCGTCATCTTGGATCGTGCGATAGAGCCAAGTCATAGGAAATAAAGATTCCTTATATTGATCGTTGATTTTCGCAGCGCCCCGTATCGGCGGAAAAGGGTGAATGATGATATGGAAAGTCGAAAAGGTAAGATTGGACCGATATACTTGTTCCGTTACATGGAGCCGGGCGCCGACAAGAAATAGTCAACATACGCAACGGAAAGTGATCATCGGGACTGGTAAAGGGTAAAACAGTCATCGTAAAAGAAAGGACGTATTATGAAAGTGTCTCGGAAGCTGTAAGGCTTCGACTGGCCTTAGATTAGGTAATAACGACCATGTGAGAAAGTGGACGCGATTATATCAGTGTTAAGGCACCGAATTCCACCAAAGTTTCGGGGTTAAGCGTGCTCAGGCAGGAGCAATTTCAGGATGGGTGACCCCCTGGGAAGTGAACCAAAAGCTCTACAAATTGAGATACAAGAGGCAAGTGAGAAGTTAGGGTAGCCTAAGGAAAACTAGAGTATATGGGATAGCTGGAGACCTTAAGAGGACGCGTAAGATGAGGTGGATTAGTTCGGAAAAGAGACAGAAAGTGTGTCGCAGACCTGGAACTAGGATAGGCTTGAACAGCGTTTAGACGTATTTTGTGGGTTAGTTGATAGTAAATGTATATATGAACAAAGAGATGAAAATGTGTACCATATTCGGAAAAGGAAGAGAGTGAGTAGCTGGAAAATAAGAAGATCAGGATGCCGGAAAAAGGTGAAAAGTAAAGAGTTACCGATATGTGAGGTACAGGATTGGAAGGAAGGCGAGGAAAATAAGGTAAAGGATAAAGAACGGGCATAAAGGAAAGAGTAGCTATAAAAGAAACCCTCCTAGAGTATTATGACGCCCATAAGGTCAGTTGAACATTCGAGGACGAATGTTCCAAAGGGGGGGAGGATGTTATAGCCCGTACTTTGTACGTTTGAATATTCCAAAGTCGTCGTGGAAAGTTAAAGGCGAGACCATTCTCAAAAATTATTTTAACGGACGGGTTGTTGTAAATAATATTTATAACTATTATTAGCACGGAAATATTGTGCAAGGTTGAGGGCGAAAAAGGAAATTCGCAAAATGGGTCGTGAAAATAATGCGGAAGGCTAGGGACGAAATGGTAATATTGAAGAAAATCGAGGGGCAAAATGGTAATTTCACCAAGGGTTCATGGAAATTCTAAAAAGGGCCAAATTGGCCATGTGACACAAAAGAAAAGAGGAAAAAGACAAAGAAGAGAATTAGTCATCCTTGTGGAAAATTGAAGAAAATTCAAGAAAAGAAAGGAAAATTCTAGAGGAAGGAAAAGAAGAACATGAGTCCATACTTGAGGGACTAGGATGCAAATATGGAAAAAGGGGGTTAAGGATATATTTATATAGAGAGTCTTCATTTTAGTAAGAAAGAAAGAAAAAAAAAGAAGGAGAAAATCAGCCAAGGGGCTGGCCGAAACCAGCCCCTCTATGTTGGTCATGGAAAATTGTTTCTTTCATGCTTTCCTACTAATCAAGAGGTCCTCTACGACATGGAGTAGTTGTTGGAGCGAGGAAATCGTTCGTTGATGCCATAGGGAAGCTTAGCCGAGGGAAAAACATGATGGAGAAGGTATGGTTTAAGCTTATTTTTCATGTTCCATGGATAGTTGGAGTAAGTTGTGATATGTAGAAATGAATGAGATACATGGAAGTGTGATGTTGAAATGTAGCCGTATATGTGTATGCTTAACCATGAACATGTAGAGTTGTGTTGGAATGGTGAATTAATTGTGTTTAACATGTTTGTGTGTTGTTGTGATGTGTAGAAAACGAATGAAAATGCATGAAGTTATGCATGTGTTGTGTGTGGCCGTGTATATGTAGTATATTATGGGAGTGATGAACTAATTTATTTAGCATGTTTGGATGGTGTTTTATGGATGTTTGGACATGTTGTTGTATGAAGAAATGGGTGAGAATCATGAAAGTATGCATGTTGAAGCTTGGCCGAAAATGGGCTGTTTGGTGTAGCAAAAGAATGAATCATGTATTTAGTATTTTGCTTGTTGTTTATTGTGGATTAAGTGATGAAGATGAATGTTTGATAATTCGTATAGAAGTAGTAAGTGTTGCGGGTTGTTTTGGTAAGTTATGGTGAATTGAATTGAATTGAATCGAATGGAGTTAGAATGAATTGCATATTGTAAGTGTTGTTAAGATAATTGTTGGTTTTAGCATTGGTATTGTGGCCGAGTTCCATTCTCGGGTTGTTGTTGTTGAATTGGGCCGAGCCATATTCTCGGGATGGCACATTTGCAGGGGAAATGCTGCCAAAATTTCTATAGACAAATGTGTATTCAAGATTGGACTTCTAAAGACTCTAATCAAAGTTTGGTAAACATGACCAGATTGTAGATTTTGGCGGATTTGCAATTTGGAATTGGAGTAGCAGAAGAAGCGGAAAAAGGTATGTAAGACCTTACTTTCTTTCTTTGGCATGTCCTAGACGTATAGGCTTGATTTCGCACCTCGAGACTTCCCTAACTCTAGAAATCCGAGATTGAAAACTAGTTACTATTCATTCGGTAGAATTGAATTAGAACTTGCATAAAATGTTGGAAAAACTTCTCAAACATCCGGAACTTACACAAATAGGATTCGATTATCCTAAGACCCTCTCAAGTGACGCTATGAATCGTAATATACGTAAATTTGATATGCCGCCTCATTTGACTCGAGGTGGGCCCACTATTCCCGAACTCTCTCTTATTGACCCATTGACTTATTTTCATTCTATGGTTAAGGAAAGTTTTTGGCTATTACTCTGACTACTAAATAATAATTGTTTTTACAAATTCCTCGATTCCAAAACATGATTTTCCTTCCTAAAAGTTTACAAATGTTTTCCAAAATACTTGTTTTTCTCCAAAACTAAGTTTTACAATATTGCAAGCCTTAATGACTAAGACGACGACTATGACTCTATGATGGAAAAAAATGATGATTCTATGAATAAAGATTCCAAGTCTATGATTCCGGTTGCCGAGATGAGAATGTTAAACTATTTCTTGAATCCTCGGCTCTACTCATGAATAGTGTTTTCCTTTAAAGATTCTAAGTACACGAACGATGCCCTGTGATCCTACGTTGTACTTTCTCATGATATTGCTTTCCATTAATTGTCTCGCCTTACTACTAGTTCCTTCAAGGTGAGATAAAGCGCCCATGATCATTTCATAATAAAATCGGAGGTTACCGACCTTACGTCACTCCGATAAACACATGACTTTCCTTGGGCTCCCATGCATGCTGTTTAATTGTTTTTATGATAATGCATATAATATTTGATATTGATGAATGTTTATGATGCATAATATTGTTGACTGTATATGTGGGGAATGGGGAAGGCAACTGTGTCCACCTGATTCAGCTGGCTTATCATCCCGGACGCGGGATGCCCGGACGCGGGATTTATGGGAGAGCCGTACGCGGCGTCTGTTCTGTGATATATTTATTTATATATATATATACTCTGATATATTTGGGACACTGTTGGGGGGAGGGGTGGGAGAGCCGATGAATTCGGCGTCTGTACTGTAAACAAAAAGTACCGTTTTTACGAAAAGTATCTCGTTTTCTATGTACAAAAACAAGAAACACCGTATTCGAATAAGAAAAGGAAAACGCTAAGCGTGCATGGCCTCCGCCCTGAGTGGCACTCACATGTACAGGTTGTTCCTCTATACTGTGGTACTGTCTATGCTTCCATATAGTTATTACTCTGCACAGGTTACCGTCTTACACACGATCTGTCTCACATGTACAGCTTTTACTATCTTGTTACTGTTCATGTCTTACATACTCGCACATTGCTCGTGCGACCCTCTTCTTCGGGGGCACGCGTTCATGCCACGCAGGTACACTCAGACGGATAGAAGCCAAGATAGAAGATGTTCCAGCGAAATTGGCAAGCTCCATTTGGCCTGGAGTGTAGCCGAGTCATAGCACACGTGCCAGGATTTCTGATTGTAGTAGAGACTTTGCAGACAGAGTCATGGGTCCCGGGAATCAGATTGTATTATGTCACGAGTTATATACTGTTACATGTTTTATTTGGCTTAAAAGCAACAAAAGAATATTTCAGTCATCTATTTATGTTTACTTGTCTTAAAGGTTTTCAAAAAAAAATTTTACGTAGTAAGGATCAGCGGGTTCGCTCGGCTCCGGTCACGGGGTCGGGTGCCCATCACACCCTGATCAAGATCGGATGCTACGATCGGCGATATTCTTCCAACCCAACCATATACTACCTTAATTTCATTCCCAATTCACTATGACCCAACACATTCAATGTTTCTATTCATCAACTCCACTTCCCAACATATTCTTGAAACTTTGTTAATTCACTTTTCCAGGCTCAATGACGATCATGTTTCTTACTTCATTACTTTTTACATCATTTGATCTCCCCTTTCCATCTACTAAATGGAGTCTTTTTCAAATATCCTTGTATTAGGACTTCCCAATCTTACACCCATAGTGGGGAACAACATCGGTTATCTTGTAATTTGGTACCATATCTTGTGTTTTGTCCGCTTGAACTCCCCTCTGTTCTCGATTTGCCGCTTGTTACGATGAAAAAGGACATGTTACCTTAAGGATACACGTACCACCCTATTCTTCTTGGGATGTGCATACCTATATACATACATAATTGCTACTATCCCGCGCACAAAATATTTCCAAACGCTATTCAACTTACACCTTCTCTCCAAGAGCTCTGTGATGCAAAATCTCTCTCGTACTTATACCGGTTTAAAGTATGTGGCCACTTCCTATTGACCTCCGAGGCTCGTACGTTGGGCTGCTTTGTCTCTTAGGCTACTCTAGCTTCCCATTGATCCCCAGTGTCCGACTTTATAGGACTTTTAGTACACTTTTCAATTGGGTCACCCATCCCAAAATTTCTCTCACTCAGCATTTGACCTTGGAACTTTCATGAAATTTTCTTAAGCTTTAAGGGCTAGTATGATAGCGTTCACCTCACCTTCTTAGGACTTCATCACATAATATGGAGTAAGTTGAAGTCTTAATGTCCTTTCAAAACGTTCTCATAACACATCTCCCTCCAGATTGAAAAGGGTCTTTACTCTTCTAACCCACAATTACTATTTTAGCCCTTTTCAATCTCAATATTCACCTTTCACCTATGGATACACTACTTTCCAATGAAAATGACTTCCAACATTCCTAATGGTGAGGAACATACCTTGATCGTCGTTACTTATAAATACCACAGTTATCAAAGAGGATTTAACATGCTCTCATTTTACCTCGTTCCTCATCCTTCAACTCTATAATCGAGTCTTTCACGTTCCGTCACTTATAGTACTCGTATCCTTACTACGTGTCGTGATCTATCACTACCACGTAATGTCTCGCTTTCTTCTTATTTCCTTCTTCCAATTACCCTTTCTTTTCTTACACTCGTATCATTTCCATTATTATATAACCCTTATTCCAAACTTCCCTTTAAACTTGATAAGCCTTCCTTATTCGTTCTATAGCTCAAAAGCTTTTCCGTTTCACACTTGCCTTTATACTCTAGCTACGTAGAGCACACCATAGCTTTGGCCACCTTTCTCACTAGGCTTTACTTATTTTCATAACAATCCTCATTATATTCACATTACATCTTATTCGTAATCAATCCTATAGTATAACACTTCTTAACCCTTTACCCTTTCGGTCCACTTTATCCTTAATATCTCACAAGCCGTCTTATCAATACATTATGTTATACAATTCTTTTCCTCCGTACTCTTGTCTTACTCATACTATTACTTCCAATTCCGCAATTAACTTCTTTCTCGAGGTCAGCCGTACTCGCAACTTAGTCAAACCTTATCATTACTATCGGCACGACCTTTCAAGACATATTACAAACCTATATCTCATTCTCTCTTTATTTCTAGGAAAATTTTTGCAGAGTTTCCTCTGTAATTGTTACTACCTCAAAACCTGTATGCAGGAAATACCAACAATGCCTCACAGGGCCAACATATGTATATATGTATATCATATCATATCACGGCCACACAGGGCTCCCAATATCAACAACAGTACGAAAATGATGAACATACCTCGTATGCCCAACTCAAAATCGCACGCTACACTTTCTTGTTTACTTTCCCTTTTAATCTTCAACTTGTATTTCAATCGTACTTCAATATCTTACCCGACATATATCTTTCATACCTCTCGTTTACCAACGTGCTTTGTAACTTCCAATATCGCTAGTCACTTTCTTTTGTCAATGCCATTCTTCTGTGAAATCAAATGATGCGTTGTATAAGGAATCTCATTCCTATGACTTGGCTCTATGGAACGATCTCAGATGTGAAAGAAGAGTAACCACCCTAGATGCCCCGTAGCCTCCTGTTTATAAATGTGGCGCGCTTCACACCATAAACAGGACTCTACTGGACACGACTTTGCAGACAACCCCTAGGATGAACTGCTATATAATTTGTCACACCCCAACTTTTGATAGGGCATGATGGGCACCCGACCCTTACTTAGGCCCGAGCGAACCCGCTGATCCTCGTGATACTCATAATCTTACTTGACTCTTAAATCATGAAATGAATGCATAATGTAAGCTTTTCAAAGAAAACATACTTTTCGTCCTTCTCAAATCAAGTAAAATCTGTAACCATATGAAATCTATAACATAATGCATAATGATACATCGGCTTACAGAGCCGCTTACAAGACTGTCATGTTATATATGTGACTCTGTCTGCAAAGTCTCTAACATAACTCAAGATACCATAACATAGATACTCTGACTCGGCAGCACTCCGGAAGGAAATGGAGCTCGCCAATCCAGCTGGGACACCTTCTGCTAATATCCTCTACTCATCTGTATATACCGCGTGGCATGAAACGCATAAGAAAGGGGGTCGATACGAATATGTAAACGAGCGGGTAAAGCATGAAATACAGTAAACAGGATCATACTGAAATAAGGAGTATAGAAAGTCATGAGGCTTGCCTCTGAAACATAAATCATGCTTATCAATATCATATCCAATTCATTATGGGACTTAGAAACATAAGTAAATAATCATCATGTACATATGCATATATAACGTGTCCCGGCCCTCTAGTGAGGGACTCGGTGGATGAAGTCATCATATGCCATCTGGCCGCCATCCCCATATCATCATATACATATACATATAGCGTGTCCCGGCCTTCTAGTGAGGGACTCGGTGAATAATTCAGTGGAGATGAGCACGAATACGTGTCCTGGCCCGGACTCGGATGAAGTAATAACGACCGCACGAGCGAGTAGTGAGAAACCATATGCATAAAAATCAACTTTTAAGACTCATATAGATAGGTAGAAAGTCAACGCTCGAGTATCGAACGATAGTCATGTTAAATCCGTTCTAAAAACCATTAGACCCATTAAAGATAAATTTGAGGGATCGTAGACATGTATCAAACCAATCCGAGCCCGCCTATGAAAGTTACGGACTTTATTCACATTAGGACCCTCTACAAACGTATCGAAGTGATCTGAGCCCGTCTATGAAAGTTAGGGACCTTATTCGACATAGAATCCTTTAAGAACAAAAAAACTTTATGCAACATTTACTATCCAATCATACAAAAGATACAAGGACCATAGCTCGACTATATTAGGAATGCTTACATCAAGAAGTGAATGAGAATCGTAGCCATGCTCGGATCTTATGAATAGAGTTACCCCAAGGCTCGTATCATATCTTACTTACATCTAAGACATGCCAAAAGAAAGAAAGGGTAAGCTTTACATACCTCGTCCGCTTCCTAAGCTACGCTTATTCGTCCAAGCTCGTAAGCCTACACTTAAAAGGATTTACACTAACGTTAGACTCTTTATTGCACACTTGTTCCAAATTTCAAATCAAACTATTCTATATTCTGCTGAAAATCGGGCGGCATCTCCCCTGTTTATATGCCTAGCCCAAAATTACAATTCAGCAACCAATCAACAACAATCAATAATGCCAACATATCCCATAAACATCCCACACGACGTTTTTCAACATACAACAACAATATGCACTTTCTTCCATCCCAATCAAGGAGTATAATCTCATCAATATGCCAACAATGTTAGATACCATTTTTATATGTGTAAATCAGCCCATCCACATGGCCACAACACTTTCAAAATAGCTCATAAACACAAAAACTACAATACAACACTCTATGACCATTTCTCCATAACTAGTTTCATTTTTAAGGCTTGCTAGACCTTCAAATAAACTCAACATAAAATATGGGAATAAATAAAATACCTTATACTTGAAAAAAACTCAGCCACATCAACCTTTTCCAACACCAAGCTTAAGTGGAAGCAAGAACAATCACCTTTCACGGACTAGTTTGGCGTAATCTTGTCAAATTCTTGATTTATCGGATTATAATGCTTGGGGGAGGTGTAGAGAATTTTCTAGGAACCTTTGGAATGTTATTATGCTGAAAAAATGGGGTTGATGGGGGTATTCATACCCCTCCTAGGTCGGTTTCACCGACCTTCTCACGTGGGGCCCGCGGAGCCATTTGGCAGCTTAGGGTCTTGCTCTTAAAATGGCCATAACTCTTGATGCCGACATCGTGTGAGGGCTCACGACCTATGGTTGGAATGATCTTTCAATTATCTACAACTTTAATTCTTGGTGTTTTTCCAAATTCCAAAGTTATAATGCCGTTTTTTCCCCTCCAAGTCAGATCATCCAAAAACGTTTTCTTAAATCGTCCTTTTGGAGGGCTTATGTCCATATTTGGCTTATGGGTCCTTCTTAAGACTTGCTCAACTTTCCATGTGATACTTGTATCACTTATAATATATCCTTTACGAAATCCCAACATGTGGGCCCCACCTTAACTCATGGTTTCGAGGGCTATCACCGAATGATCATGTTGATCGATTTACTCCATACACTCTCCAAATGTCATATATATGTTCTTATGCTCAGATAATATAAACTTCATCCATAATCCCTGTGTAACTCTGCTCTCCCCTGAGCTCATACTAAGCCGTCCACAGTCTTGATAACGCGAGATTTTCCAAGGTGTAACACCATAGACTTATGACTGAGGGCATCGGCTACCATATTAGCCTTCCCGGGATGATATAGAATGTCCACATCATAGTCTTTTAACCTCTCCAACCATCGCCTATGACGCGAGTTCAAGTCCTTCTCGCGTAAAGATGTACAATCGAGACTCTTTATGATCATTTTCATAGATATCAACACGGACACCGTATAAGTAGTGCCTCCATATCTTCAAGGCATGAATAACCGCCGCTAACTCCGAATCATGGGTTGGATAATTCTTCTCGTGCTTCTTCAACTCGTCTAGAAGCATAAGCAACAACCTTACCACAATTGCATCAATACACAAACAATCCAACACCGAAGCATCACAATATACCACATAGCCATCCGCTCTTTACTGGAAGAGTCAAAACTGGTGCTGAAGTTAGCTTATCTTTCAACGTCTGAAAACTCTTCTCACAAGCATCTGTCCATTGGAACTTAGCTGATTTCTGAGTCAATTTGGTCAATGGGGTTGAAAGAGAGGAAAATCCCTCTACAAACTTTCTATAATAACCTGCCAAGCCTAAGAAACTACGTATCTCCATTGGTGTCGTGGGCCTTGGCCAATTCTTCACAGCCTCAATCTTTTGGGCATCCACCCTAACGCCTTCCTCTGAAATTATGTGACCCAAAAATGCCACAGAGTTCAACCAGAACTCACACTTAGAAAACTTAGCATACCACTCTTTACCTCGGAGAATCCCAAGCACTGCCCGTAGATGTTCTGAATGATCGGCCTCTGACGGCGAATAGACCAGAATATCATCTATGAACACAATCGCGAACAAATCTAGTAAGGGCCTGAATACACGATTCATCAAATCCATAAATATGGCTGGGGAAGTAGTTAGCCCGAATGACATAATACGAAATTCATAATGGCCATATCTAGTCCGGAATGCTATCTTCCTTTATCCTGACCTGGTGGTATCCTGACCTCAAGTCTATCTTCGAGAATACTTGGCGCCTTGCAACTGATCAAACAAATCATCAATCTTTGGGAGCGGATACTTATTCTTTACAGTCACTTTATTCAATTGCCTATAATCGATACACATTCGCAAGGAACCATCCTTCTTTCTTACAAATAGTACCGGCGCTCCCCACGGCGATGTACTAGGCCTGATAAAGCCCTTCTTAAGAAAATCTTTCAACTGCTCCTTCAATTCCTTCTACTCCGCAGGTGCCATCCTATAAGGAGGAATTGATATTGGCTGAGCGTCTGGCAATAGATCAATAGCAAAATCAATCTCCCTCTCTGGGGGAATGCCTGGAAGGTCTTCTGGAAATACTTCTGGAAACTCATTAACCACAGGGACGGACTGAAGAGTCGGCGACTCCGATTGCACATCTTGAACTCGAACTAGATGAAAAATATACCCTTTTCTGATCATCCTCTCTGCCTTAGAGTAGGAAATAAAACTACCTCTAGGCGAAACAACATTTTCCTTCCATTCTAGGACTGGCTTGCCTGGAAACTGAAATCGAACTAACTTCGCTCTACAATCAACATTAGCATAACAAGAAGCTAACCAGTCCTTGCCCATAATAACATCAAAATCAATCGTATCTAACTCAATCAAATCCGCTACAGTGTGGTGGTCACAAATTATAACAACGCAGTCTCGGTATTCTCATCTAGCTATGACCGGATCCCCAACTGGCGTAGACACCTTGAAAGGTTTGATCAACTCAGGCTCTACCCCAAACTTGTCAGCAACAAATTGTGTAACATATGATAAAGTGGAACCTGGATCAATCAAAGGCATAAACAGCATGGGAGGAAATCGATAATATACCTATAACTACATCGGGAGACATCTCGCGGCCCTGTCTACCGGCCAATGCATACACAAGGTGCTGAGGATCGCTCGAGCTGGACGCTCCACTCCTCCCTCTACCTCGCCCTGCTTGTTACACCTCAAAAAAAATTTCGTTAGCGTACAGTGAATAGAATAACGAAGGGTATGATGTATACGACATTTTGATAAGTAAGAGATAGCATTTGATGACCCTAAACGAGATTTTAAAGACATTTAAGGTAAGGAAAGAAAGTTGTTAAGGAAAGTAAATTATATGTTGTGAGTCGGGCAAGATTTACGAGTATCGAATTAATGACATTCTGGAGAAGAGTTATAACGTTCCTTAGATTGGTATTGAGGTATTAAACAAATATTAAAAAGGTTCCATAAGGATTGGAGATCAAACGAACGACGAAGATCATTTCAGGGGAAAGGGGTTATACGACTGACTTATACGGTCCGTATAACATTATACGGTCCGTATAAGGGTCCGTATAACACCCAGCAGAGATGATGACTGCTTGATGGTAAACCACGACCACTTATACGCCGTGCAATGTTCCACGGACCGTATAACTGTCCGTGGAAGTCTCGACGAGTTGAACAAGTTAAATTAGATAAATGTGGTCTCACTTCGTTAATTTCATTTCCCACATTTCTTCATCTCTCTCAAGCCCTCTAGAAGGTTCCACATACTTCATCCACAATAACCCAAAGAAAATTGATGATCAACTTCATCAAACCAGCAAAATTCAAGAGTGTGAAACACATCAAAGTTCATCCAAGCCAAGAAAATTCAAGGGTAGTGAACTAGGGTTTTGGGTGCAAGAAGAGCATTCCACTCAAGACTTATTCTTCCACTATCTAAGGTGAGTTTTATGGTATTTCCATGTTATTTGAGGTGTTGGAAAGTTGAAACACTTGGATTGTACAAGAATATATATAATGGGTCATAAATGTAGGAATAGTGTCATTGTTGAGCCATAGCTTGGAATGAATCATGAATATGGATATGTTATGATTGTAAGTAGGTTATGAATGACATTTAGAATATGGAATTAGTATTATATGTGAAAGAACATGATAGTTAACTATGATCATGATTTTGGAAAATTGAAGTGAAATTGTGAAATGTGGATAATGTAAGTGAATGATGATTGTTGTTTATGATATTGTGATTGTTGTTATGAATGTTTGAGAGTTGATATGGAATATGGAGGAAGTTGTATAAACAAAGGAAATGGTGCTCAATTTTTTCTTGCTTTAATAAGCACGTCTTTATAATTGTTAGCTAATGTCGATACGAACTCCCTTGAAGGTAAAGACGTGGGCTTTGAAGGGAAACGAGCAAGCAATAGAATAGTAAAATGATAAAGGTGTCACGACCCGCCTAGTGGGCCATGACGGGCACCCGGAGCTGACTATCGAGCACCACACATCATTCTACTATCGTCTTAACCTGTACACATATAAGCTCCATAAAGAATGTAATCATATATATATACACAAGCCCTCACGACAGCAGAAGAGTAGTGTACAAAATATACATGGAGGGTCACATAACATCTGCTACCCACATACGAGTATCTACGAGTCTCTAACTGAAGTACTGGAGTCATGAAGATGGGACAAGACCCCGCCATGTCCAAGTATATACACAAAAGAATATATCAGAAATGGCACCTCCGGTCTATGAAAGTGCTCCTGTGCAAGCTGATCTGGCTCCTAGGAAGCTGGGTCGTCTTCCTGTCTACTTGTGGGCATGAACACTGCATCCAAGAAGAAAAGGGACATCAGTACGAGCAATGTACTGAGTATGTAAGGCATGCATCGTAAAATTACAAGGGAACAGGAAGATAAAATAAATATAAAAGATAACCGGTGACTGCTTGCCTCTTAAAGGGGAGTCATGCATGCAAGCTCGTAAAAATATCACCATATCACGTATTGTTGTGGAACGTGCAGCCCGATCGATATATCATTATATATCAATATATTGTCGCGGAACGAACGGCTCGATCTATTACCCATATATCCAGCGTCCGGGCATCCCGCGTCCGGGATGATATCATAAGATACCAGCTGATCAGGTGGCTATACGTCTATAGCGCCTCGCCTTTCCCCATGTCCCCTATATACATATACATATCATATAATCATATAATATACGTAGCATGCACGAGATCCCAAATAAAAGTGCGCTTTATCGGAGTGACGTAAGGTCGTGATCCTCCGATTACATTATGGCGTCATCCTCATCGTTAAGTCTCACGTTGAAGGAACTAGTATTTTGAGGTGAGACAACAAGAAAGAATAGTATCAATGAAACCAAAAGCATAGAAATATCTGCATCATGAAGTCATCATTGTCATCTTTATCGTTATGGAGTGTGTCTCGTAAAAAGTTCTCAAAGTTCTTCAAACTTCATCTTTAGGGATGTAAGAAGGTCATGGAAGTATAGGGAAGAAATTATGAAACAAGAGTCATGCCTTTAAAGGAAAGGGGTTAGCCTTACATACCTTTGTATCTACTTAACGATGTCGACTAAGAGTTCTCCTTCTGGCTTACAATTCTACATACAAAGGGGTTCGTACGAAGGTTAGATTGTTGAAGGTATACTTTAGTCTGAACTAAAGAATAAGGCTAACGAAAATTGGGCAGCATTTCGTTTGTTTCAACAACTTTTCCTCAATAATAAAACAGCTCCCAAACATCATAGCAACGCCCATAATATCATAACTCAACTACCTTTCAAACCAACATACCGTTATTTGCATACTTAAGCTCATATTCCATACTTGTTTCTAATTCAAGTTCTTCAACTACTCAACACCATCATTAACATGAAATAATCGTAAAACTCATCTTTGATTACGTAAAGATGATCTTTGTATGAGAATACTCCACTTGAGAAGAACTCCACTTCAATACCAAAGAGATTCTCAACTTCTATCGACCCTTAGGAAGCATTCACACCCTTGATTCTACCAACTTTTGATGTTTGATCCTTGATTACTCTCTTGAATATATGTTAGTGTGATATGGAGAAAGTTCTAGAGGTTTAAAGGGTGTTGGAGAGATGAGAAGTGAGAAAAAAAAAAAGAGGGATCATACATATATAAAAATAAAATTCGGACCCGACCCGAAATATACGGTCCACTATACGGACCGTATAATTTATACAGTCCGTACATTGGACTGTATGTTTCTTCCAGAAACTTACCCCTTTCTGGAGGGGTTCTACGGACAGACATACAGCCGTACAAATTATATGGTCCGTATGGATGGCCGTATAACCCATACTTTTCCAGATTTTCTCTCATCGCTTCGTTTGATCTCGAATCCTTATGGAACCTTCTTGGTACTTGTGTAACACATCCTTAACGATCTAACGGACATTATAAATCGTCCTCAAGACCTTAATAAATATTCATTAGTTCAACACCCATGAAATCCTCCCCAAACATAACTTATACTCCACTTCCTTTGACGAACCTAGTTTCAACAAGTCCTATGACTTAAAAATCTTATCGTGTATACATTAAGGCTGCCAATCACCCTCTTGTATTCATGAAGGTCTCGTGTCTAACTTAACTGACGTTAGTCTATTCTAGACGCAACGACATGAAATTGCCGAGGTATAACATCCTCCCCCCCTTAAGAACATTCGTCCTCGAATGTTAAATTCTCGGGAATTCTACCAAAATTTTGCCAGAGTTTCCCCTGTAATTTGGCACTACCATACTATCACAAAGAACGCAAAATAAAATCACCACATAGGGCTACAACATCAACAATAAGAAATATGGCCACACACGACCCAGAAGTAGTAATGTAAAACATTTCATACCTGGGAGCACTGATGTTTCTTCTTGAGTCTCCTCTGGGGGTGGAAATAGATGCGGATATTTAAACTTCATATCTTTTTCTGTTTCCCAAGTCATCTCCTCTCTGTTATCATTCCTCCATAAAACTTTAACTGAGGCTACCTCTTTATTTCTAAGCTTCCGCACTTGTCTATCTAGTATGTCAACAGGAACTTCTTCATAAACCAATTTTTCAAAGGACTTGAATGTCGCTTGCGGGTACTATCTTGGTTGGATCTGCAACACATTTACGAAGCATCGATACATGGAAGACTGGATGGACTGAGTTCAGCTCTGGGGGTAAGTCCAACTCATAAGCTACTTGGCCCACTCTGCGTACGATCTTGTAGGGCTCAATGTATCGAGGACTGAGCTTACCTTTCTTACCAAATCTCATTATCCCCTTCATTGGCGATATTTTCAAAAATACCCAGTCATTGACCTCGAAATTCCAAATTCCTACGCGATTGTCCGCATAAGACTTTTGGCGGCTTTGCCGTCACCAACCGGTCTCGGATAAGTTTAATCTTCTCAACCGCTTGTTGGATCAATTCCGGGCCTATTAATTGTGTTTCTCCCACTTCAAACCATCCGATAGGCGACCTACACTTCCTCCCATATAAGGCTTCATAAGGGGCCATCTGAATACTGGCATGATAACTATTGTTATATGCAAATTCAATAAGTGGAAAATGATCCTCACAATTACCACCAAATTCCAATGCACAAGCCCGCAACATGTCTTCTAAGGTTTTAATAGTGCGTTCAGCTTGTCCATCAGTCTGCGGGTGGAATGCAGTGCTAAATTTCACTTGAGTGCCCAATCCTTCTTGAAAGGATTTTCAGAATTTAGCTGTGAATTGTGCTCCTCTGTCGTCGCATAGATATAGGGATGCCATAAAGCCACACTATCTCTTTGAGGTACAATCTAGCATAGTCCTCTGCTGAATATGTAGAACTGACCGGTAGAAAATGTGCTGATTTCGTGAGCCTGTCAACAATCACCCAAATGGAGTCGTATTTATGCCGAGAACGAGGTAATCCAACAATAAAATCCATATTGATCGCCTCCCATTTCCTGGTTGGAATTTCCATTTCTTGTAAGAGCCCTGCTGGTTTCTGGTGCTCAATTTTTACCTATTGACAGTTTGGACATTGAGCCACAAACTCGGCTATATCTCTCTTCATTCCTTCCCACCAATACATTAGTTTGAGATCATGGTACATCTTTGTCGCTCCCGGGTGAACGGAATAACGGGAGCAATGAGCTTCTTCCAGAATCTGACGACGCAGTCCCGCAACATCCGGAACACATAACCTGTTTTGGTACCTGAGAATCCCATCTGTAGAGGTCTCAAATGGTGACTTCTCTTTTTGGGAACGTGCATCTCTATAATACCTCAATTTGGGATCCTCGTATTGATGCCTTTTTACTTCTGTGTTTAGGGACGAAGCAGCTAGGTTAAGCACATTAACTCCTGTGTTGCCCGAATCCATTAAGCGAACTCCTAGGCTAGCTAGTTGGTGGAGCTCACGAGCTAATTCCTTCCTTTCTGATGGAACGTCATTTCAACTACCCATAGACTTACGGTTTAGAGCATCAGCCACCACATTTGCTTTGCCGGGATGGTATAGAATATTTGCGTCATAATCCCTCAATAGCTCTAACCATCGCCTCTGACGCAAATTCAATTCCTTTTGCTTGAAAATATATTGAAGACTTTTGTGATCTGTGTAAATGTTCACATGGACACTGTACAAATAGTGCTTCCATATCTTTAAAGCGTGAATGACCGGAGCCAATTCGAGGTCGTGGGTCGGATAATTCTTCTCATGTTTTCGCAACTGCCTAGAAGCATAGGCAATGACCTTACCGTGCTGCATCAATACACAGCCTAGAGCGACTCCAGAGGCATCACAATACACCACATAACCTTCTGATCCTTCTGGAAGTGTCAGGACTGGGGCTGAAGTCAACCTGTCTTTCAGCTCCTGAAAGCTCCGCTCACAAGCATCTGTCCATTGAAATTTAGTAGCTTTCTGTGTTAGCTTCGTCAACGGTGCTGAAATAGAGGAAAACCCTTTCACAAATCTCCTGTAATACCCTGCCAATCCCAGAAAGCTACGAACTTCTGTAGGCGTTGTAGGCCTTGGCCAAGTCTTCACAGCCTCGATCTTTTGGGTGTCAACCCGAATACCATCGGCTGAAATGATGTGGCCCAGAAAAGTTACAGAGTTCAACCAGAATTCACATTTTGAAAATTTAGCATATAATTTGCGAGCTCGAAGAATTCCAAGGACAGTACGCAAATGTTCCGCATGCTCCCCCTCTAATTTAGAGTATACCAGGATATCATCGATGAATACAATTATAAATAATCTAGGAATGGCCTGAACACATCATTCATCGGGTTCATGAACACTGCTGGAGCGTTGGTCAAGCCAAACGACATCACCCGAAATTCATAATGACCATATCTGGTTCTAAAAGCCGTCATCGGAATATCTTCTTCTTTGTGTCACTACCCAACCGGAGGGCCGCGACGAGCACCCGGTGCTAGCCCACCCGGGCACCCCTTAACATATTTATACATCTCATCTAGGTGAGTCACATAGTCAAATCATGCTTTTCATTCATCATCATTCTAATCTCATTAGGCAACAACACATCTATATCATCATTAACACTATGCCCATATAAATGTACATAAGCCGACAAGGCTATCAAAATAATATCTCAAAATATAGGCCGACAAGGCCGAACATATCTAACCATACACACATGTCTACGAGCCTCTAAGAAGAATACGTCATATCATAACATATTGGCGGGACAGGACCCCGTCATGCCCATGAATATGTACACAAAAGAATCTATACCAAAAGCTACAGCTCCGAATGAAGTGGAGCTCCGCTATGTAGTCCCTGAGAAATATAGCTATGGATCGAGTGTTATGGCCCGTACTATGTACGTTCGGATAATTCGGAATAATTGCGAAAAGTTAAAGGTAAGACTATTTCCAAATTATTTTGGCGAACAAGTTGTTGGAGAATATTATTTATGAACATTATTATTGAGGAAATATTGGAAAAGGTTAAGGGCAAAAAACGAAAATTCGCAAGGAGTTCATGGTAATTTTGTGGAAGGCTAGGGGTAGAATGGTAATTTCACAAAAGTCTTGAGAATCCTTGAAGATTACCATGTTGGCCAAATGGTGTGCCACATTTTTTTTTATTAATAGGGGCTAATTGTAAATTATGAAAATTTCATGGACCAAAGCTTGTTGAAGAAGACACTTTGTCTTCTTTGTAGAATTTGGGAAAATTCAAGAAAAAAGAAGAATACTCTAGAGAAAAATAAGAAGGGGACATGTGGAAACTTTATAATTGGAAGGGACTAAAGTATAAATAAGAAAAGATGGCTAGTTCTTCATTATTTAAGAGTTGGAGAAGAGAAAAAAAGAAAGAAAAGAAGCAAGAGAAGAGAGAGGGACGGCCAAGAAGAGAAAAAAAAAAAAAAATTCAAGCCATCCAATTTTGATCCAAAAATTCCTCTCTTCTTGAATTCTTATCATGTTCAAGACTCTCTTCAATATGGTATAGTTATTTGAGCAAGAAAATCATTTTTGTGGCAAGTGGGAAGTTGAAGAAAAGGTAAGAATTCTCATTCTTTTATGTGTTATGGAAGAGTTATATATGTTGTAGTATGTAGAACTCAATGAAAATCATAGAAATATTGTGTGGTGTGTGCAAGCCGTGTGGTGTGCTATGTGTATGTGGCCGTGTGGCATGGAAAATTGGAAGGAGATGAATTCATTTTATTTAGTGTATTAGTTGTGTTGTTATGGTTTTGTGATGTAAATAGAAGGTTAATGATTCTTGTTGGCTTGAGAATTTGTTGTAAAGTTGTTGTAGGAAAATTAGTGAAGTTATGGGAAATTTGTATAATTTTGGAAATGAATTGTTAAGATACAAATTATGATGATTGTTGATGGAATTGGAAGATGGAAACATGTTATGAATATGTATGTTGAAGATTAGAAGTTTCGGATGAATTATGGTTTTGGTGGAAAACTTGTATATTTTGTATATTTGGTGAATATTTTGTAAAATGATATGAAATGTTTCCGAATTGTATTGAAGTGATCTTGATTAGTGGATGAATATGAGAATGTTAGTATTGAATTGAAAATGTGAAGTTGGAATAGAAGTTGATATGTTATGTAGAGAAGAAGACAGTTTATGTTAGAATGCGTTCCAATTCGATCGTTGATGTTATTGGTATTGTTGTTGGGTTGGTTGTTGATATTTGGAGCCGAGTTAAATCTCGGGGATGGCGCATTTACAGGGGAAATGTTGCCGAAATTTTTGTAGACAAGTGTTACTTTAAGATTCAATTTCTAAAGGCTCTAATCAATGTTTGGTAAATGTGACCATTTATAGATTTTGGAGAGTTTTGAACTTGGATTTGGAGAAGCGTAAGAGACGGAAAAGGTATGTAAGGCTTCACCTTCTTTTTTTTGGCATGTCTTAGACGTATTAGGTTTGGATATGGGCCTCGGGGACGATCCTATTCCTAGAAATCTAAGATTGAATTTGACCCTTTTTCATTCAATAGAATTGAATTAAATGTTCTATGAATAGTTGGAAGAATTGTATAACCATTTAGAACTTGCATGAATGGGACCCCACCACCAAAGGACGGTTGTTTAACCACCTCACTATGTTCTATAATATACTTTGTTGTGTAACAACGTTTCTAATATAATTATTGCTTCGGTTTTCCAAAAATGGCTTCGGAAGCGTGTTGTGGTTCACTAATGAATTTTTAAAGAACTAGTTTTGTACAAAAATATAAAATTGATTTTCTTTTTAAAACCACTCCGAAGGGGGTGCGATGGCCTCAGCTTATGCCTGAGTGTGCTATGGCCTCGGTCTGTGTCTGAGCGAGCTACGGCCTCAGCTGATCACTGAGTGTGCTATGGCCTCAGCTCACGTCTGGGCGCACTATGGCCTCAGCTTATGTCTGAGTGAGCTATTTTTTTAAAAAACCACTCCGAAAGGGGTGCGAGATTTTACTATTTCATTTCACTTACTACTTATGTTTACATTATCATTACTATTATGCCCGAAGGGGCCGTGATTATTATTATGCCGGAAGCGGCAATGCCCGAAGGGGCCGTGATTATTGTAATTGTTATGCCGGAAGCGGCATGCCCGAAGGGGCCATGGTTATTATTGATACCGAGCCGGAAGCGGCTGCCCAAAGGGGCCACTATTGATATTGGTAGGAAGCGGTGCCCGGGGGCTATCATTATTAGTACGCCGGAAGCGGCCGTCCGAAGGGACTATTTCATTAGTATGTCGGAAGCGACACACGGGTTAGATTGCATCCTTTACTTAAGGTGTGTGTGTTCATTTGCATTATTCACTTAAGGATTACATGAGATCCCTATATATATATATATATTTATGCTTCTTTCAGCGAGGGCTGCAGGTATTGAATTTGATTGTGATTTCTTCTCTCTTAAATTAAGCTACAGTTATTATTGGTCACTGCCTTACATATTCAGTACATTCTTCGTACTGACCCCCTTTCTTCGGGGGCTGCGTTTCATGCCACGCAGGTACACCCAGACGAGTAGAAGACTTTGCTAGGAGCTGTTCCAGTGGTATTGGCGAGCTCCATCTCAGTTCGGAGTGTTGCCAGGTCGAGTACTTATGTCATGGTATTTGTACATCCTAGAGACTTTGCAGACAGTGTCCTGTGGATAGGGTGTCGAGGAGCGCGAATCAGCCATAGATGTTAAAAGAGTGTGTGTCTTCAGATGTTGTCAGTGGGTAAAAAGTATGTGATTGACTGAAGGTTTTCATAATCTGTATAACAATAGTGATACCGTATTTTGAAAAGTTTCATGTTTTTTTTAAATTTTTTGATATGACAGGTTTTAGTAACGCGAACGTTTAAGGGTTCGCTCGACTCTGAGGAGAGTCGGGTGCCCATCACACCCTAGTAAGGTCGGGGTGTGACATCGAGTCTGTCCCACGGCCACACCGCGGGCATGACGCGGGTCCACAAACAAAAGGACGTCGATACGAAGAATTTATGCGAGTATGTAAACCATGATCAATATCAATATGAAAGCATAATAGTCAACATATGAAATAACATAGGATGGGAGATAATACCATCATCGTCATAGCACTTACTTGCTTTCCATAGGGACGTTCCATTTCTATTGCGTATTCACGTACATACATCCATATCCGTACTCATTTACCTTTCGTATCCATATTCGTATTCGTATTCATATTTCCTTTCATATTCATGTTCATATCATATACATTGCATATACCTAGCCTTTACTTGGCATTTACATATTCTTAACATATTCCTACTCATATTGATGTCATATACATAGCTTTTATATAGCATACCCGACCACGAAGGTTCGGTGTTTCACATAGCTGGCCCTACCAAGGCTCAATGTCATACCTGGCCCTACCAAGGCTCAGGATTGTTCGTACCCATCTGCAGTGGTGCGCTCGCATTGTCACACACACACACACACAGATATATATATATATATATATTCACTATATTTTGCCCGGCCATACAAGCTCGGGGTTCACAATAGTCACTCATGGGCGCATATACATATAAGCTCATAATTATCTTTAGCCTTTTTACTATCGTCATTCATTACATTCTATCCTTAGAGGATTTCTCATCGTATAAGAAACTTAGTACAATCGTATCATTTGAGCGTGTAGGCTTAGTAGCTTATAGAGATAGGATCATTGGAGAATATCATAGACTCGTAGAAGGATAATATTTGGCCAAAGAACCATGCCTTATGAAAGAAGGGTTAGCCTTACAAACCTTTCTGTGCAACTATTCTATCACTTGTACATTCTTCTTCGAGGCTCACGTTCTACCTTCATTGAAGTGCATACTCGTATTAGATAATGGATAGCTTAGCATTCATGACTAATTCTAGAGAAAATCGGACAGCATCTCCTTTATTTATACGACTTTCTCCGTATCATATATCAACTCCCAAACATCAATAATAACATTCACAATATCATCACAATAGCCTTTAGTCAACTACATTATTCTTACTTCACCATCCACTCCAATTCATCCATATTCATGGTCATATCACATAATTCCGTTCATTCATATACAAGGTCTATCCCATGTTCTCAACATCGTTTATAACATGATTATATTCATAATGTATCAATAGTCATAACTCATTCCAACATTTACTCAAAAGTGACACTACTTCCACATTCATGACCCATTTCCTATTTCCTTATGCAATCCAAGTGTTTCAACTTTCAAATACCTTAAACAACATGAAAATGTCGTAAAACTTACCTTAGATGGAGTAGGAATGAACCTTGGGTGCAAACACCTCACTTGAGAAAAACCCTAGTTTTACCTTCACTTGGATTCTTGTCTTGGATGAACTTTAATGGGTTTCTTATACTTGATTCACTTGGTTTGATGAAGTTGAACACTAATTTCTCTTGAAATCTTGTGGGAGAAGTGTAGAGAGATATTCTAGAGAGAAGTGGAGTGAAGTGGAAATGAAATGAAATAAGACTTGGTCCCTTATTAACAATCAACATAGAATCACCCGAAAGACCCTAACATACGGACCAACATACGGTTCATATATTTTTCACTGGCCGTATGTCTGGACCGTATTTTTGGTCCAGTGAGGTGTGCCATTCTGGACTCAACCTACGGCTGGACATACGGTCCGTGAATTTTATACGGCCAGTATGTCTGGCCGTATCCAGTGATTCCGAACTTGCTCTCGTCGACTCGTTTGATCTCCAATCCTTATGGAACCTTCTTGGCACTTGAATAACACCTCAATACCAATCTAAGGGATGTTATAACTCTTCTCCAAAACATCATTAAGTTGTCATCAACTTGCTACTCATAAATCCTTTCCGATGCTTATCGTATACATTGCCTTCTCTTGGCACTTTCTCATCTAACATCGAATGTCTTTAAAATCTTATTTAGAATCATCCAATGCTATTTCTTACTTATTGAAACATCATATACTTCGTGCTCTTCATTAGCCTATTCATTGTGCATCAACAAAAAATTTTCCGAGGTGTAACACTTTGACTCTCACTTGATGGTATCCTGACCTCAGATCTATCTTGGAAAATCACTTGGCTCCTTGCAATTGATCGAATAAATCGTCGATCCTCGAAAGTGGATATTTATTCTTTATTGTCACCCTGTTCAGCTGCCTATAATTGATACACATCCGCAGGGATCCATCTTTCTTCCTTACGAATAAGACAGGTGCTCCCCATGGCGAAGAACTGGGCCTAATAAATTCTTTCTCGACTAAATCTTTCAACTGTGCTTTTAATTCTTTCAATTCTGCAGGAGCCAACCTGTAGGGAGGGATGGATATTGGCTCAATATCCGGCAATACATCGATAGTGAATTCAATCTCTCATTCTGGTGAAAAGCCTGAAAGCTCGTCTAGAAATACATCTGGAAACTCGTTTACTATCGAAACAGATTGAAGAGTCGACGGTTTTGCTTCCGTGTCATGAATCCGAACTAAATGATAAATATAGCCCTTGGCAATCATCTTCCTTGCCTTGAGATAGGATATAAATCTGCCGCTTGGAGATGCAGTTGTTACACCTCGAAAAATTTTCCGTTGGTACGCAAGTGGACGAACTAGTGATGAGAGCGAGGAGTGCGAGTGTATTATGTTTCATGGGCAATGTATGTAAATGGATGGGAATGAATAGAATAAATAAATAAATAAAAAAGTCTAGAAATGTGAAAAAAGTTGAAAGTGGCAAAACTGCCCAGTGGTCGTGAAGTCCAAATACGGACCGTAAAGTGGAATACGGTCCGTAAATAGCAGTCGTAAAACGGCATGCAAAGGTTTCAACTTTCTCGGTGGAGAAATGGTTAAATACGACCGGTGGACGGACCGTAAAGTGAAATACGGCCCGTAAACCATGGTCGTAAATCACTATGCATGCTGCCAAGGTTTACGGTTTCGCTTAAGGTTAAAGACGACCACGAGGGACGGTCCGTAAAGTGGAATACGGACCGTAAACCTCCATGGACGACCACTGTTCACCTCAGCACAGATTTCCAATTCATTAAATATGAGGACCAAGACTTATTTTATTTCATTTTCTACACTACACCACTTCTCTCTAGAATCTCTCTCTACATTTATTACACAAGTTTTCAAGGGTATTTGAGGATCAACAACATTAAATAAGTGAATCAAGAGTAAAGGAAATCATCAAAGACCATCCAAGTCAAGAAATCCAAATGGAGAAAAACTAGGGTTTTGCTCAAAGAGGAGTATTAGCAACCAAGGCTTGTTCCTAAAACATCTAAGGTAAGGTTCATGATATTTATATGTTGTTTAAGGTATTTGGGAGTTGAAATACTTGGTCATTAAAAGAAAATAGCAAAATGGGTTATGAATGATGAATAGTGACGTTTTGAGACATAGTTGGAATTGAATCATGAATGTTGTTGGGTTGTGATATAAATGTGTTATAAATGACCTATAGACATGAAATGAGTGTTGGATACGAAAGAATATGATGATGGATTTTAGTCATGATTATGGGAATTTGAGGTGAATTATGAGATGCGAATCATATGAATGAATGATGATTGTTGTTAATCATATTGTGAGGATTATTATGAATGTTGGGAGTCGATATGGAATATGGCGGAAAGTAGTATAAACAAAGGAAGCGCTGCCCAAATTTCTATAGCTTTAGTAAGTATGTGTTTTTACGATGACATAACTAATGTCGATATGAATTCCATTGAAGGTATAGACAAGTTTTACGGGGAACGAACAAGCGATAGAGTTGCTAAGCGACAAAGGTATGTGAGGCTAATCCCTTTCCTTCTAAGGCATGAGTCCTATGGCATGAATTTCCTCTTTTACTATGAATGTTCCATCTCCAAGAAAGTTAAGAGTCCTCTCTCATGAATAGCTATACGAGATAAGAAAAATAAGACGAATACGAAAATGAGGATAGCAAGCTAAGGTCTAGAAATGCTATAGCCTATGATATGACGCCTCTAAGAAGCTAATGATGACCTTTATGTAATTTAATGATATTGGTCGTTGTGCACACTCACCTTATGCTTGTTCCTTCAAGGTGAGGCGCAATACGTAAGAATGCTCATAATGACATCGGGGTCCACGACCTTACGTCACCCCGATAAAGTATGAATAGCTAAGAGTCCCTGCATGTATTGTAGTACGTATATGATGTCAAGCATACCATGATGAGTTATGATAAGCATCTTATGATAAGCATGATATAATGAGTATACTATGATGAGCTATGATAAGCATGTTATGATAAGCATATTATGATAAGCATGATGTAGTGAGTATATGATGATATCACACCGTGCCTATATGGCCGGGCAGTCACCGCCAAGGCGGGCGGCATACACACCATGGCCAAATGGCGGGGCGGACACCACTAGTGGGCGGCATGAGATAATATCTGGACGCGGGATGCCTGGATGCGGTATTGATGATGCTAATGATATTGATTATTACACCGCACCTATATGGTCGGGGCGATTATCACGATTATGTATATATGATATGATGATGAGTACGAAAGTAAGTCGGCGCCATGATCATCCTTGTGATTCGATCCGTTATGATTGCTCCTTGTTTTATGCCTCCTCAGTTTATTGATGCTTCATTATTGTTTATGCTTCACATACTCAGTATAATATTCGTACTGACGTCCTTTCTTCGGACGCCGTGTTCATGCCCACAGGTAGACAGGGAGGTGGTCCAGACTCATAGGAGCTAGCAGTTGATTTGAGAGCACTCCATATTCCGGAAGTGCCACAAATTTCTCTTTTGGTATATATATATATATATCTGTATATTCATGTTTTTGGGCATGACGGGGTCCTGTCCCGTCCAGATGTCTAGTATTCCAGTAGAGGCTCCTAGATGCGCAGTGTGGGTAGTCTGGTCCCATGGCTTTCATGTATATGTATGTATATATTATTTTGGATAGCCGAAGGGCTTATGTTTATAAAAGCAAATATATTTCAGAAAGATTCCCTTTTACATGATTATGAGCATATAGTATGAATAATAGCAGATAAGCAGGTAAGTGAGTGGTGTTCGGTGGTTAGCCCCGGATACCCGTCGCGGCCCGTAGCTCGGGTCGTGACAGCAGTGTTACCCTTCCACTCTAAAATTGGTTCTCCCGGAAATTGGAACCGGACCACCTTGGCCCTACAATCTACATTTGCATAACAAGAAGCTTACCAGTCCATGCCTATAATGACGTCAAAATCTAGCATTTCCAATTCAATCAAATCAGCTACAGTGTGCCAGCCACACACTACAATTACACAGGCTCTATACACTTGTACGCTAATATTGGATCACCAACTGGAGTGGACACTTCAAAAGGTTTGATTGGCTCGGGTTTTATCCTGATACGACCAGCGATGTAAGGAGTAACATATGACAAGGTAGAGCCCGGATCAATTAATGCATAAACATCATAAGAAGATACTGTCGATATAGCTGTTACAACGTCAGGAGAGGTCTCTAGATCCGGTCGTCTGGTCAGTGCATAGATACGGTTTTGGGGATCGCTTGAACTAGAGGCTCCTCCTCTGCCTCTGCCACGGCCGTCGAAACACGGGATGCCCCGCCCTACGGGGCGCACGGACGACGAAGAACTGCCTTTCACGCATCGACCGTGGGTCGTGCTTCATCTCGACCGCTCCTCAATAGACAATCACACATCATGTGGCCAACTCGACCACAGGCATAACAAGCATCCGAGCCTCGGCGACACTGACCCGAATGTAACTTACCGCATTGACTGCACCGTGGTACCGATGGTCTCCTCTGGCTAGAATCACCATGATACTGGGAACCTGAAGCTCTCGAACCCTGGCTCGGCCCTTAATAAATAGGGCGATCAAACTTTCAGCCCGCAAACCGAGGAGGTGCACTAGATGCGGGCTGGCCTAAAAATCTGGAATATTGCTGCGGCTGGCCTCCTCTGTACTCACTGCTAGCACCCGCTGATCTAGTCCTTTTACCGCGTCCCCTATCCATATCTCGCTCTCCCCTATGCGGTTGTTGTTGCTCCTCCAGGTTCTGGGCATGCGCTTGAATATGCGAGATGTCCATCCATAACGTAGCGAAGCCGGCCAAGCGTCTTTAAATAAGTGTGGCCCTAAGCCCCTCATAAATCGATGTGCCGGTCTCCCATGTGCTACTATGGCTGGAGCATATCTAGCCAATGAATTAAACGGAGACTATATTCCCGGCACTCATATTCACGCTTAAGATTCGAGGATTCTATCGGCGCGAGCCCGACGAACCTCATGTGGCAAATAATGTCGAATAAAAGCATCCACAAACCCTTGCCATTTTGGGGGAGGTGCATTTTCCCCTCTCGAAGAAATTCAATTTTTATACCATAAAACAGCTGCGTCCCGGAGTCTATACGAGGCCAACTCCATGGACTCGGTATCAGAAGCATGAATAATCCTCAACGTCCTCAACACCTCATCAATAAAGCCCTACGGGTCTTCATCCGATTTCGGTCCGAAAAAATCTGGAGGATTTAAGCTCATGAAATCACGGGCTCGGGCACTAGTCGCCCCTATCACTTGGACCTATACTCTGCGGCGAGCTCGCGCGGCAACTAACCAACGAGTTAAACCCGAACGGCATCTCGTAAGTCCTGATTTGGAGCAATAGGGGGAGGAGCTGGGGCCCTCTCATGCTCCTCTCCTGCTGGAGGGATAGGAGTAGGAGTGGCATGCGAGGGAGTTGCACCCTGAGCCTCGCTGGAGGTTCTCGGCTAGTGCCTACCCCGACGGCATTTAATATTGTGCGGATTTGCTTCTTTTTTTACGGCATCGCTGAAATCATAACGCACAATTAGAATAAAGGAAATCTTACATTATGGCTCTATCGCACGATCTATGAAAAGAAAGACGATCATTATTCCTAAATGCCCCGCAGCCTCTTGTTTATAAGTGTGGCGCGCTTCACACCCATAAACAAGACTCTACTGGACACGGCTCGTAGACACACCCTAGGATGAAACTGCTCTGATACCACTTTTGTCACGACCCGCCTAGTGGGCCACGACGGGCACCCGGAGCTGACACCGAGCACCATACATCATACTACTATCGTCTTAACCTGTACACATATAAGCTCCATAAAGCATGTAATCATATATATATATACACACACAAGCCCTCACGACAGCAGAAGAGTAATGTACAAAATATACATCGAGGGTCACATAACATCTGCTACCCACATACGAGTATCTACGAGCCTCTAACTGAAGTACTGGAGTCATGAAGACGGGACAGGACCCCGCCATGTCCAAGTATATACACAAAAGAATATATCAGAAACGGCACCTCCGGTCTATGGAAGTGCTCCTGTACAGCCTGGTCGATCCGGCTCCTACAAAACTTGGTCGTCGTCACCGTCTCACCCGCGGGCATGAGCACCGCATCCAAGAAGAATAGGTACGTCAGTACGAGCAATGTACTGAGTATGTAAGGCATGCATCATAAAATAACAAGGGAACAGGAAGATAAAATAAAGATAAAAGATAACCGGTGACTACTTGCCTCTTAAGACGGAGTCATGCATGCAAGCTCATAAAAATATCACCATATCATGTATTGCTGCGAAACGTGCAGCCCGATCCATATATCATTATATATCAATATATTGTCGCGGAACGAACGGCCCGATCCATTACCCGCCTATCCCGCGTCCGGCATCCCGCGTCCGGGATGATATCATAAGATACCAGCTGATCAGGTGGCTATGCGTCTATAGCGCCTCGCCTTTCCCCATGTCCCCTATATACATATACATATACATATCATATAATCATATAATATACGTAGCATGCATGAGATCCCAAATAAAAGTGCGCTTTATTGGAGTGACGTAAGGTCGTGAACCTCTGATTACATTATGGTGTCATCCTCACCGTTAAGTCTCACGTTGAAGGAACAAGTATTTTGCGGTGAGACAACAAGGAAGAATAGTATCAATGAAACCATAAGCATAGAAATATCTGCATCATGAAGTCATCATTGTCATCTTTATCGTTATGGAACGTATCTCGTAAAAAGTTCTCAAAGTTCTTCAAACTTCATCTTTAGGGATGTAAGAAGGTCATGGAAGTATAGGGAAGAAATTATGAAACAAGAGTCATGCCTTTAAAGGAAAGGGGATAGCCTTACATACCTTTGTATCTCCTTAACGATGTCGACTACGAGTTCTCCTTCTGGCTTACAATTCTACATACAAAGGGGTTCGTACGAAGGTTAGATTGTTAAAGTATACTTAAGTCTGAACTAAAGAATAAGGCTAACGAAAATTGGGCAGCATTTCGTTTGTTTCAACCACTTTCCCTCAATAATAAAATAGCTCCCAAACATCATAGCAATGCCCATAATATCATAACTCAACTATCTTTCAAACCAACATACCGTTATTTGCATACTTAAGCTCATATTCCATACTTGTTTCTAATTCAAGTTCTTCAACCACTCAACACCATCATTAACATGAAATAATCGTAAAACTCACCTTTGATTACGTAAAGATGATCTTTGGATGAGAATACTCCACTTGAGAAGAACTCCACTTCAATACCAAAGAGATTCTTAACTTCTATCGACCCTTAGGAAGCATTCACACCCTTGATTCTACCAACTTTTGATGTTTGATCCTTGATTTCTCTCTTGAATATGTGTTAGTGTGATATGGAGAAAGTTCTAGAGGTTTAAAAGGTGTTGGTGAGATGAGAAGTGAGAAAAAAAAGAGGGATCATACATATATAAAAATAAAATTGGACTCGACAGAAATATACGGTCCACTATACGGACCGTATAATTTATACGGTCCGTACATTGACCGTACGTTTCTTCAGAAACTTACCCTTTCCGGAGGGTTCTACGGACGGACATACGGTCGTAAAAATTATACGGTCCGTATGTATGGCCGTATAACCCATACTTTTCCGGATTTGCTCTCATCGCTTCGTTTGATCTCGAATCCTTATGGAACCTTCTTGGTACTTGTGTAACACATCCTTAAAAATCTAAAGGACATTATAACTCGTCCTCAAGTCCTTACTAAATATTCGTTAGTTCAACACCCATGAATTCATCCCCAAACATAACTTATACTCCACTTCCTTTGACGAACCTAGTTTCACCAAGTCCTATGACTTAAAAATCTTATCGTGTATACATTAAGGCTGCCAATCACCCTCTTGTAGTCGTGGAGGTCTCGTGTCTGACTTAACTGACGTTAGTCTATTCACGACGCAATGACATGAAATTGCCGAGGTGCAACAAAAGGTATGTGAGGCTAGTCCTTTCTTTCTAAGGCATGAATCTTATGGTATGATTTTCCTCCTTCATGAAATTCCTATATTCCAGAAAAGCTAAGAGTCTATGTTCATGAATAGCCATATGAGATAAGATATATGTTACGAATATGATAATGATCATGATGAGCTTAAGTCTAAAGATTCTAGAGTTCATGATATAATGTTATCTTTAATCCATTGACGTTGTTTATTGAATACACTCACCTTATATGCTAATTCCTTCAAGGTGAGGCAGAATACTTATAAATGCTCCATAATGTAATCGGGGGTTCACGACCTTATGTCACCCCGATGAAGTATAGTTCCCCTTGAGTCTCCATGCATGTATTATGATGAGTATATGATGATGACATTACACTGCGCCTATATGGCCAGGCAAACACAGCTAAGGCGGGTAGCGTATACACCATGGCCAGATGGCATGGGCAGACACCACTAGTTGGCGGCATGAGATGGTACCCCGGACGCGGGAGGCCTGGACGCAGGCTAATGCTAATGATTATCACACCGTATCTATATGGTCAGGCAGTTTATACATATATGCATACATGATATGATGATGATTATGAAAGTAAGCCAGCATGCATTATTTTTTATGATTCACGGTGCGTTCATTGCTCCTCATTTGATGTCCCCTTATTTCATTGATATATTATCGTTGTTTATGCCTTACATACTCAGTACAATGTTCGTGCGACGTGTTTTTTTGACGCCGTGTTCACGCCCACGGGGAAGACGGGGAGGTGATCCAGACTCATAGGAGCTATTAGCTGTTTGAGAGCACTCCATTGCTTCGGAAGTGCCATTGATTATTCTTTTGGTATATATATATATATTGGGCACGACGGGGTCCTGTCTCGTCCGTATGTATAGTACTCTACTAGAGGCTCGTAGATACATAGTGTGGGCAGTATGGTCTAGCGGTTCTCGTTGTATGTCTATATATATGCATATGTACATTTTGGTACCGAGAGAGGGCTCATGTATATAAAGTAAATATGTTTCACAAAATGGTTCTAGTATGAGTATAAACGTAGAGATTGATGAATAAATGTATGGTATGTATGAATGAGTAATAGAATAAGCGATTGTCGGTGGTTAGCCACGGAGTGGTACCGCCATGACCTACTAGTCGGTCGTGACAAAAGTGGTATCGAGCGGTTCGGTCCTAGGAAGTGTCTACGAGCCGTGTCTAGTAGAGTCTTGTTTATGGTGTGTTGCGCGCCACGCTAATAAACAGGAGGCTACAGGGCATTTAGGAAAAATGACCATCTTTCTTCTTATAAGATTGTGCGATAGAGCTATGTATAAGATTTTATCCTCCCTAATAGTGTGCTATGATTTTAGAAATGCCACCAAAGGGAAAAGCTAAAGCCACCCAGAAGGGCAAGACTACGATGAAAAGGCGAGTAGAAAGAGAGCCGCCTATCAATGTAGATGCGGGTGAATCACATAGTGAGGCTCCATCTAATGCTTCTTCCACCCTACCTGTGCAGAAGAAGAGAGGGGCTTCGCCTCTGCTCCTGCCTTCGCCCGGTTCCTCCACACACTTCGGATCAACAAGTGATCGAGGCTATTCATTTATTGATGCAGTTAGTTGCCGCCCAGGCACAACGGCAGAATGCGGGTCCGAGTGATCGGTCAGCGAGTACCAGAGCTCGTGATTTTATGAGCTTGAATCCTCCGGAGTTCTTTGGGTCAAAGCCGGATGAAGATTCGCAAGGATTTATTGATGAGATGTTGAGGACATTAAAGATTATTCATGCCTCCGAGACTGAATCAGTGGAGTTGGCATCATATAGACTCTGGGATATGGCGGTCATATGGTATAATAACTGGGTAGCGTCAAGAAAAGAGAATGCGCCTCCTCCGATTTGGCAAGAATTCATAGATGCTTTCATTCGCCATTACTTGCCACCCGAGGTCAGCCAAGCTAGAGCGGATAGATTTCAAAATTTGAAGCAAGAAAATATGAGTGCTTGAGAGTATAGCCTTTAATTTAATTCCTTGGCTAGATATGCCCCGACTATGGTGGCCGACATGGGAGATCGGGTGCATAGATTTGTGAGTGGCTTTGGGCCATATTTGTTTAAGGATTGCTTGACGACTTCGTTGCAAGATGGGATGGATATTTCCCGCATTCAAGCTCATGCCCAGAATTTAGAAGGACAACAACATCCGCAAAGGGGTGATCGTGATATTGATAGAGGGAAAAACAAGAGGGCCAGATCTATGGGAGCAGGTAGTGATTATGGAGGAGGATCAAGGCAGTCCTATCCTAGACACTCAGGCTAGTCGATAACTAGTGTACCTCCACGATTTATGGGTAGGAGATTTGATCGCTCCTTTCATTCAGGACAGGGTCAGAGTTCGAGGCCCCAGGTTCTCAGTTTGGGGGAGATTATAGTCGAGGAGGAGACCCTCGGCACCACGATGCGGTCGGTGCGGTAGATTACATTCCGGACGGTGTCGCCGGGGGTTCGGACGCTTGCTATACCGTGGGGTTGGGCACGTAATGCGAGATTGCCCGTCGATGAGTGGTAGAGTTGGGGTCCGACCCTACGGGATCGGCGGGCCGGTTCTTCTTCGGTGCGCCGGTGAGCGGTTCCCCGGATCCCGGTAGGCCGAGGTAGAGGCGGGAGCATCTACTTCGGTTGCCACTCGACCCCTCGCATGTATGCTTTAGCCGGTCGAAAGGATCTTGAGTACTCCCTGGATGTAGTTACAGGTACATTATCCGTATTTTCTCATAATGTATATGCATTGATAGATCCGGGCTCCACACTATCTTATATTACTCCATATGTTGCTGATCATATTGGGGTGAAACCCCAGCCAATTAAACCTTTTGAGGTATCTACTCCGGTTGGTAATCCCGTGATAGCTAGACAAGTGTATAAAAATTGTGTAATTGTGATATGTGACCGCCAAACTAAATTTGATTTAGTTGAGCTGGGAATGTTAGATTTTAATGTGATTATGGGTATGGATTGGTTGGCCTCATGTTACGCTAATGTTGATTGCCGAATGAAAGTAGTTCAATTTCAATTTTCGGGAGAGCCCGTGCTTGAATGGAAGGGTAACACGGCATCTCCAAGAGGTAGGTTTATTTCCTACCTTAAGGCAAGAAAGATGATAGCTAAGTGCTATATTTATCACTTAGTCCGAGTTCATGATACCGAAGCAAAATCGCCAACTTTCCAACTCAGCTCAGGTAGTGAATGAATTTACGGATGTATTTCCGGATGAACTTCAAGCCTTCCTCCGGAAAGAGAAATTGATTTCACTATTGATGTGTGTTGCTGGATACCAAGCCTATTTCTATTCCTCCTCACCGAATGGCTCCGGCGGAATGGAAAATGAAAGGAACATGGAACAAATGAAATATTTGCTCGAGAAGGGGTTTATTAGACCTAGTTCATCACCGTGGGGACCACCAGTCCTATTTGTAAGAAAGAAAGATGGCTCTCTACGAATGTGCATCGACTATAGGCAGTTGAATAAGGTGACAGTAAAGAACAAATATCCTCTTCCGAGAATTGATGATTTATTTGATCAGCTACAAGGTGTCAAGTGGTTTTCCAAAATAGACTTGAGGTAGGGTTATCATCAAGTGAGAGTGAGAGAAGAAGATATTCCCAAGACAGTTTTCAGAATGAGATATGACCATTATGAATTTCGGGTGATGCTATTTGGGTTAACTAATGCTCTAGCAGTGTTCATGAATTTGATGAATAATGTATTCAGTCAGGCCTCTCTTGGATCTATTCGTAATAGTATTCATTGATGATATTCTGGTGTACTCTCACACGGAATCAGAACATGCCGGTCATTTACGTATTGTTCTTGGAATTCTTCGAACTCGAGAATTGTATGCAAAATTTTCAAAGTGCGAGTTTTGGGCGAATTGCTGACATTCTTAGGTCATGTTATTTCGGATGATGGCATTTGAGTTGATACTCGAAAAATCGAAAAGTACAAGACTTGGCCAAGGCCTACGATGCCTACAAGTTCGTAGCTTTGCGGTTGATTGAGGGTTATTGCCAAAGGTTCGTCGAGGGTTTTCATCTATTTCGACCCCGTTGACGAAGTTAACTTCGAAGTCGGCCAAATTTCGGTGGAATGATGCTTGTGAGCGTAGCTTCCGAAGTTGAAGGACGAGTTAACCTCGGCTCCGGTCTTAACACTTCCCGGAAGGACCGATGGCTATGTTGTATATTGTGATGCTTTCGGTGTTGGGTTAGGATGTGTGTTAATGCGGGATGGTAAAGTCATCGCTTAAAATTTCGGGAA
>NW_026726695.1:0-38584 GCF_029784015.1 Lycium ferocissimum | reverse complement strand
CGGAACTCCGCCACGACCTCGCCGCACCGCCGGCCGGCATACCCCGCCCCGCAGGCGCATAGCCACCGAGGTCAAGATGAACCACCGGCCGACCCGCAGGCCGAGCTACGCTACCGCACCACCCCTAACCGGCAATCTCTCATCGATGGCCCCGACGGCCACAAGAAACACGCACCGGCGGCACGAAAATACTCTGCAGGTGCCGCTCCCCACGCGGGAACACGGAGGTCCGGGTGGCCTCCAACCGGCCGGGAACCTCCGTCCCCCGTGAGCCCGAAACCCCGGGAGCTCGGTCCGCCCCCCGAATATCCCGCACCCTCTCGATCCCCGCCGGCGAACCGTGGGGGTGTGCTCCGCATCGGCCGGGGAGGACATCTCGCTCTTCTCGCCGCCGAGGCCGCGTGCCTCGAAACTCCCAAAATACCCGCCGAATCTAGCCCTCTGGCCGGCCCCTATCATAATCTCCATCGGCCGACGCCCTCTCGCGCCTCCCCTCCATACCCCGGGCGTGTGCCCGTACACGCAATATCCATACCGGCTAGGCCGCCATCACCAAACAACTATCGACCAAATAGCCGATCTAGTCTCATCACATACCGGCATCCGGTCGCCATATCGGCTACATAAGCGACGCATATCCGGCCGAATCGAACTCAAACCGTACTCTCGACGGTCCTCCGCCCTCTCGTCTCAATAGCGTATCTCTGCCTACTCCGGCTCACCGTAGCTCGGAGTGCGTAAAACGGGCAAGAAGGCCCGCAACTCGCCCCACACGGCCGGGAGGGCACCCTCACCGGACAATACCTAAGACTCATACCAATTTGCGGCCAGCATCCCGCAACCGATATGATGCCAACTCACCGTACTCGATCTCGGCCGCCTTAATCAACCGTAATGTACGCAAGGTTTATCCGATAAACTCCCGAGGGGTCCTTCCGCGGGCTTTGACCCGAAAAACTCGGTGGATTACATGTCGAAAATCACGGCCTCGAACCGTCACGTCGGTCCGCTTGATCACCCCTACTCCGTGCCTGTGGGCCTGCCCTGCTACCAATCTAATCAATAACTGTACCGCCTCCCGCATGGCCCCATCCTCCGCCCTGGCTGGGGAGCTGGAGGCTCGGGAACTCGAACCTCGGGAGCCGGGGGGCGGGAGCCGCTCGACTCGGCACTGCCGTCGCTTCAAGCCCCTCTCGACACGGGTGGTGTAGCCGAACCGGCCGCTCGGGGCACAATCTCCGCATGTGCTCGGCCAGTGGCCCCGGTAACTCTCCGGCCTCGGGCGGTCTCACCAATCGGCCGTGCGACTTGCCCTTCGGGGCGCTCGTGGCCTTCCTCGGAGGCATCACCGAAAACATAACATTTCGTCGAGAAGAGTCATCCCGAAAACACACCTATCGCACGATCTAAGATCGAAGGAAAGACAACATCCTAAATGTCCCGTAGCCTCCCGTTTATAGACGTGGTGCACAACACACCGATAAATAAGACTCTACTAGACACGGTCGTAGACATTCCGAGGACGAATCGAAGCTCGATACCACTTCGTCACGACCCAACCCCGTAGGCCGTGACTAGTGCCCGAGCTGGGCACCCAAACACATTCATTAACCCGAATCACAAACAGATAGCTTATGCGTATACAAATATCAGACGCTGTCTCAAATTATCTCAAACTGTCTCAAACACATCTCAAACACAAACATATGTATATCAGTTTATAAGGCTATCAAATGGCGCAACGACGAAAAACATGTACAAATGCAAGCCGACAAGGCCGCTACACGGTGAATGCGATCGCCCAACATATATCATACAAACACACCGTTACGTAATAGGCATAACCCACATATACGTCTACGTACCTCTAAACACCAATAGAATCATATGATGGGACAGGCCCATTCGTACTCGAACAAACCAATACATATGCAACAACGAATATATACCAAAATGTGGCTCCTATCGTAAGCGGGAGCACCCAAACAAAAGGTGGCGTCCTAGACCGGCGGATCACCAATCCGTACGTCCGTACCGCGAGCATGCAACGCAGCCCCCGAAGAAAGGGGGTCAACGATTTAAATATGTACCGAGTATGCAAAGCAAAATAGAAGATATAGTAAACAAATCAAATCATAATCGAAATGTATACGTAAAGTAAGCGCATATCCAAAATACCAAAGTGTTTACTTTCAAAATACAAATCATGCATAAAATTCTCGTAAAATATGGTTGCTCGCCCGTCATCGACGCCATAACACAAGATAACACCGTAAAGTTTCAATTCTCAGATCCCCGCCACACATCATAACACATCATAACGCCACACACAAAGATAACACCAACATGAGAGGAACCCGCCTAGCGAGGGGCTCCCGCGAACCATAACACAAGATAACACCGGAGTATAACATAGCGCGCACGACAACATAACCGGCCCGGACTTGGCGAAAGATACAACGTAATGCACGAGCAGTAGTCGTGAGTAACCATATGTATAAAATCATTATCATAGACTCAAAAGATAAGTAAAATGACCATACTTGGAAATCGGAATAATAGCCAAACCAAATTCTTTTCAAAAGTCATCGGATTACAAAAGGAGAGTCGCGGGACCCACGGACGGTGTTGACCCGAGCCGGGCCTCGCCATGAAAAACATACTCATCATACGCCATACAATCTCCTACGAACATATCGAGGCAATCCGAGCCTTTCTGTGAAAGTTACGGTCGTTCGTAGTTACGAAACTCTTTAAAAACAAAACTTTTTATGCAACATTTGAAAATCAAATATTCCAAAGACATAAGGGCCAATATTTCATCATATCAAGCATACGAATTCCAAGAAACTAATGTCACACCCCAATTTCCGATCGGGTGTGATGGGCACCTGACCCTTATCTAGGGCCGAGCGAACCCTCTAACTGTCGTAATACTCGTATTCATATTGGGCCCTTAATCATGGCGTGAATACATAATAGAACTTTTTCGTGAAACAAAAATGCTTTTCTCGTCTTTATGTCCAACGGATTCGTAATTGCACGAACCCGTAGTACAACATATAACAACACGTCGGCCATGGAGCCGCTTATGTACCAACGTACTATACACATGATACCGTCGCAAAGTCTCTAACATAGAACATGGAACCATATCATAGTGCTCCTCGACTCGGCAACACCGCAATGAAATGGAGTCGCTAATCCGCCGGAACGTCTTCTCGTAATGGCTTCTACTCATCTCGGGTGTACCGCGCGCACGAAACGCACAAGAAGAGGGGTCGTATGAGCTATGTACTGAGTAGGTAAGTCAGGAATAGTAACATAGTAGGAGATATAAGCATGAATATTAACAGGATATCATCTCGTGAGATAAAGGGATGACCTGTACATATGAACAATATCTGCATAGAAACATAGAACATATTCATATCATAGGATAATAGAGTAACCTGTGCATATGAGGGCCCCATGGGGGCGGATGCCATGCATGCTTGTTTTCCCATTTTAGAAAAGAAACATTTCTCTTCATAGGCATAGAAAATTTCTCGTGTCATGTCATGTCGTGTTATATCATATCAAGTCATAGTGTATCATGTAGTATCATAGCAAGTCATAGTGTATCATGTAGTATCATATCAAGTCATAGTGTATCATGTAGTATCATAGCACCGAACAGCGTCGGCTCGCCCACATTGCGAAATACTCCGGCTCACCCATAAATCCCGCGTCCGGGCATCCCGCGTCCGGATGATAAGCCACCGACCAGTGTTGCAATGAAACATGTTTCCCTTCCCATTTACCCATGTATCCCTCCCCCATGTCCCCATATTCATGTGCACATCATATAAGCATGCAGGAGAACCCAACGAAAGTCATGTATCCATCAGAGTGACGTAAGGTCGGTAACCTCCGATCGCATTATGGAGTAATCAGGGTCGCTTTGTCTCACCTTGAAGGAATAATTATTCTAAGATGAGACTATCAACGAAGGACATTATTAAGAGAACGTAGAGCATGTCATGTCATGTCATAGTCATCATATGAACATATTCTTCCTGGACATCATCCATGTTATTGTAAAACATATTCATAGTCATATTCATGGTAAGTACATATTCTTAACATATGCGTCATAGCCATTTTCTCATACCTAGCATCTTCATCGTCATCATAAGAATATCCTCGTTAGCATAGTTACTGTACTTGTCATTTGATGACGGAATAAGGATCAAAAGTTTCCATTGGATTCTACTTAAGAACAAGTCAAATGGAACAATAAGGAAAATACGGAACGATGGGCCCACCTCGGGTCAAATGAGGCGGCGTACCAAATTCACGTACATTACAATTCATGATGTCACTGGTGAGGGTCTTAAGGTAATCGGGTCCTATTTGCGCAAGTTCTGGATGTTAAGGAAGTTTTTCCAACATTTCGCACCATTTCTAATTCAATTCTACCAAATGAAAAAGGGAAAACTTTAGGTGCGGATTCCGGAGAATAGAAATGTCCCCGAGGCCCGTGTCCAAACCTATTACATCTAAGACATGCCAAGAAAGAAAAGTGAAGCCTTACATACCTTTTTCTGCCTCCTACGCTACTCCAAATTCCAATTCCAAGTTCGCCAAAATCTACAATTTGGTCACATTTACCAAACATTAATTAGAGTCCTTAAGAATCCGAATTTGAATCAACATTTGTCTACGAAAATTTCGGCAAAGATTTCCCCCAGTAAATGCGCCATCCCCGAGATTCTAACTCGGCCAATTTTAATCAACAACAATCCGGAATTCAACCCGCCAAACCAACAACAACCAAACCAACAATCATAATAATCAATAGGTAATTCAAGATGTCCAAACCAACATCCAATCTTACCCGAAACCTTCCAACTTAAGGAAAACAATAACAACACACTTCTTTCTTTCGAATTCATAAACTATATCAACAATCTCATATGTTAGTAACATCATTTCCATAAATTCAAGAAAACATATTGAAATCACATTAAGCTCCAAATCAGCCCACACAACTATAACTTCAACTTGGACCATCACTCTTCATTTTACGTCATAAAATCCATAACGACGATAACCAAAATACTAGATAACATCAATTCATTTCTTACATACCAAACAGCCCCTACACGGCCCAACATCAACATATATATATTCTCATAAATTTCATTCATTGTCTACATATTACAACATCTCACAAACGTGTTGAATACAATTAATTCCTTACCTCAACACAACACACTACACGGCCACACATATGCACACACACGGCTACACTTCAACTTCTATATTTTCATGAATTTCATTCATTCCTACACTTCAAAACATGCATAAACACCTATAAAACATGTAGAGAAGGATAGAACCTTACCTTTCTCTTTCAACTCCTCTTCTCGGCTAGAAGTAGTTATAGCATCAACGGAGGATTTTCTTTTTCCAACAACTAGCTCATGTTAATAAGGACCTTTCACTTAGTAGGAAAACATGAAAAGAAAAATTTTCCATGATCAAAGTTGGAGGTGGGTTCGGCCAGCCCCATGGCCGGCTCCCTTTCTCTCTTCTTTTCTCCATGTTTCTTGAATTCTCTTGGCTTTACAAAATAATGACTAAGTCCCATGTCTTCATCACTTGTATATATATATATATATATATATATATATATATATAGCTATAGGCACATGACTTGTCATGTGCCCCCTTAGCCGTTTTTCTCCCTCTTTTTCTTTCTCCAATTTTCTTCAAATTTCTAGAAAATTCCAAGGGATGAAAATAATAAAGATGACTTAATAAGTCACCTAATTTCTACACCTATTCTTCATAATTGTAGCCTATGGCCCACAAGTCATGTGCATGGCCACATGGTTATATTTTCTCATGAATTTAAGTTTCCAACACTTCCCTTTTGGCCCCAAATTTTCATAAAACGTCTAACTTTCCATCCATCCAAATTCATGAGCACTCATGCATTAAAACAAAGTCAGAAAATAGTCTTATTCTTGACTTTCCACACTTGGCTCGGAATATCCCGATGTACAAAATACGGGATATAACATCCTTCCCCCCTTTAGAACATTTGTCCTCGAATGTTCAACTAGTCTCACGGGGTCTCATAAGCACCTCGGGGGAGCTCCCTTTTCATAGCTATCGCCATCCCTTATACTATCCAAAGCTGTCCAATATCATTCTCTTGTCGTATTCTTTTTCTTCATACACGTCCACTTCCTGGCGTCATGTCATTTAAAGTCTGTGCGAAACTTCTCACACTGCCTTAAATACCATTCTGACTCCTATCCGCTTGTTGCTGGTTTCCCAATCTTACTAACTTGTTTCCATGAAGGGGGTTTCATTTGTAGCCCAAGCATCCATATCAGACATACTACCGTATCAACTGTTTCTATCACATCCTTACATTCCTCTCACCTGCTTCCCCCTTTTAGGGGCGTACTCATACCATTATCCGTTTATACTTCGTCTCATGTCCTTATTTCCAATCTCAATTAGACAATACTTCCATTCCAACAATAAGTATTCAAAGTTCACTTAGCATCTTACCTCTATGTCATCCAGAACACACTACTCCTACATAGTCCTTTTCTCATTTCCAAAACATATTCTGTTCGTTCACATTTTATCCGTATCATCCCAGTCATTCTCTAGCACTCATTCTGCCTTGTTCCTCGTCTTTCTATAACTTGGCCTTTCACTGTCCCGTCACTTATAGCACTCGTGTCCCCCGTTACACACGTCTTAACCTATTGCTATGCCGTTGTCCCGCTTCTTTTGATTTCCTCTTTCCGTTAACTCCTTTTCTTTACCGACCTGATCCGGCCCGTTCTACGCGTCCTCTTGAGGTTTCTGGTCACCCTGCATACTCTAATTCCCCTTAGGTCACTCCAACTTCTCCTTTACTTTCTATATCTGAATTCTATAAAATTTTCAAATTACTTCCCAGGGGGTCACCCATCCTGAAATTGCTCTCACGCCCGCACGCTTAACTTTGGGACTTTGATGGAATACGACGCTTTAACGCTTTCCTAACTGCGTCTACCTCACCGCACAACCTTCAAAGACATAATATTGAGTAAGTCGGGATCTTTAACATATTCCCGAAATGCCCTCACAACACATCTCACCGACTGTCTTATCAATACGTTCCTATTCGTCCCAATTCTTTTCCCTCATACCCTTGTCTTAATCATGTCACTTCACCCAAACCTGCCAATCCTTTCTAAATCATCGCCTAGTATCACAAGTCCATTCCAAATTCCGCACTACCATATTTCCACCGACGTCTTATTTACTATTTCACCACTCATTCCACAGTTAACTTATTCCTAGAGGGCAGCCGCACTTTATAGCTTAGTCAACTTTCATCGCTACTATTAACCCGACTTTTTCAAAATACTTTTCAACTTGTATCCCATTCTCGTATTATTTCCAGAAAAATTTCGGCAGAGTTTCCTCTGTATTTCTTACTATTCCAAAACCTGCACGCAGGAAATACCAATAGTGCTTCACAGGGCCATCACCATATACATACATCATATCATATCGCATCGTATCATAGCCATACATGGCTCTCAGTATTCATAAAAGTCCAAAAAACACTAGATTTACCTCATATGCTCGTCACGACTACACGTGTTGCACTTTCTTGCTTACTTTCCTTCCCAATTTTCAACTTTGCATTTCAATCGTATATCAATACCCTACTTGGCATATATCTTTCATACCTTCGCTTACCTGCGTGCCTTGTAACCTTCCATATCGTTAGTCACTTTCTTCGATCGACATTGTTTCCCTGCCGAAATCAAAGGTTGATATACGGAATCTTATTTCCTATAACTTGGCTCTATCGCACGATCTTAGAACAGAAGGAAGGTCAACAATTCCTAAATGCCCCGCAACCTCCTGTTTATAAATGTGGCCGGCTTCACACCCATAAACAGGACTCTGCCGGACACGACTTTGCAGACAACCCTTGGACCGACCTGCTCTGATACCACTTTGTCACACCCCAATTTTCGATAGGGTGTGATGGGCACCCGACCCTTATCTAGGGCCGAGCGAACCCTCTGACTGTCGTAATACTCGTATTCATATTGGGCCCTTAATCATGGCGTGAATACATAATAGAACTTTTTCAGGAAACAAAAATGCTTTCCGCCGTCTTTATGTCCAACGGTATCTGTAATCGCACGAACCTGTAGTACAACATATAACAACACGTCGGCTTATGGAGCCGCTTACAGACCAACGTACTATACACATGATACTGTCTGCAAAGTCTCTAACATAGAACATGGAACCATATCATAGTGCTCTGACTCGGCAACACTCCGGAATGAAATGGAGCTCGCCAATCCGCTAGAACGTCTTCTGTAATGGCTTCTACTCATCTGGGTGTACTTGCGCGGCATGAAACGCAGCCCCCAGAGAAGAGGGGTCAGTACGAGCTATGTACTGAGTATGTAAGGCAGGAATAGTAATATAGTAGGAGATATGGGCATGAATATTAACAGGATATCATCTCGTGAGATAAAGGGATGACCTGTACATATGAACAATAACTGCATAGAAACACAAAACATATCATAGGATAATAGAGAAACCTGTGCATATGAGGGCCCCATGGGGGCGGATGCCATGCATGCTTGTTTTCCCATTTTAGAAAAAAAACATTTCTTTTCATAGGCATAGAAAACAGAACTTGTGTCATGTCATGTCGTGTTATATCATATCAAGTCATAGTGTATCATGTAGTATCATAGCAAGTCATAGTGTATCATGTAGTATCATAGCAAGTCATAGTGTATCATGTAGTATCATAGCACCGAACAAATGGCGGCTCGCCCACATTGCGCCGAAATACTCCGGCTCGCCCATAAATCCCGCGTCCGGGCATCCCGCGTCCGGGATGATAAGCCAGCTGACCAGGTGGCAATGAAACATGTTTCCCTTCCCATTTCCCCATGTATCCCTCCCCCATGTCCCCATATTCATGTGCACATCATATAAGCATGCAGGAGAGCCCAAACAAAGTCATGTATCCATCGGAGTGACGTAAGGTCGGTAACCCCCGATCGCATTATGGAATAACCAGGGTCGCTTTGTCTCACCCTGAAGGAACAATTATTCTAAGATGAGACTATCAACGAAGAACATTATTAAGAGAACATAGAGCATATCATGTCATGTCATAGTCATCATATGAACATATTCTTCCTGGACATCATCCATGTTATTGTAAAACATATTCATAGTCATATTCATGGTAAGTACATATTCTTAACATATGCGTCATAGCCATTTTCTCATACCTAGCATCTTCATCGTCATCATAAGAATATCCTCGTTAGCATAGTTACTGTACTTGTCATTTGATGACGGAATAAGGATCAAAAGTTTCCATTGGATTCTACTTAAGAACAAGTCAAATGGAACAATAAGGAAAATACGGGAACGATGGGCCCACCTCGGGTCAAATGAGGCGGCGTACCAAATTCACGTACATTACAATTCATGATGTCACTGGTGAGGGTCTTAAGGTAATCGGGTCCTATTTGCGCAAGTTCTAGATGTTTAGGAAGTTTTTCCAACATTTCACACCATTAATAATTCAATTCTACTAAATGAAAAAGGGAAAACTTTAGGTGCGGATTCCAGAGAATAGAAATGTCCCCGAGGCCCGTGTCCAAACCTATTACATCTAAGACATGCCAAGGAAGAAAAGTGAAGCCTTACATACCTTTTTCTGCCTCCTATGCTACTCCAAATTCCAGTTCCAAGTTCGCCAAAATCTACAATTTGGTCACATTTACCAAACATTAATTAGAGTCCTTAAGAATCCGAATTTGAATCAACATTTGTCTACGAAAATTTCGGCAGCATTTCCCCTGTAAATGCGCCATCCCCGAGATTCTAACTCGGCCAATTTTAATCAACAACAATCCGGGAATTCAACCCGGCCAAACCAACAACAACCAAACCAACAATCATAATAATAATATCAATAGGTAATTCAAGATGTCCAAACCAACATCCAATCTTACCCGAAACCTTCCAACTTAAGGAAAACAATAACAACACACTTCTTTCTTTCGAATTCATAAACTATATCAACAATCTCATATGTTAGTAACATCATTTCCATAAATTCAAGAAAACATATTGAAATCACATTAAGCTCCAAATCAGCCCACACAACTATAACTTCAACTTGGACCATCACTCTTCATTTTACGTCATAAAATCCATAACGACGACAACCAAAATACTAGATAACATCAATCCATTTCTTACATACCAAACAGCCCCTACACGGCCCAATATCAACATATATGTATTCTCATAAATTTCATTCATTGTCTACATATTACAACATCTCACAAACGTGTTGAATACAATTAATTCCTTACCTCAACACAACACACTACACGGCCACACATATGCACACACACGGCTACACTTCAACTTCTATATTTTCATGAATTTCATTCATTCCTACACTTCAAAACATGCATAAACACCTATAAAACATGTAGAGAAGGATGGAACCTTACCTTTCTCTTTCAACTCCTCTTCTCGGCTAGAAGTAGTTATAGCATCAACGGAGGATTTTCTTTTTCCAACAACTAGCTCATGTTAATAAGGACCTTTCACTTAGTAGGAAAACATGAAAAGAAAAAATTTTCCATGATCAAAGTTGGAGGTGGGTTCGGCCAGCCCCATGGCCAGCTCCCTTTCTCTCTTCTTTTCTCCATGTTTCTTGAATTCTCTTGGCTTTACAAAATAATGACTAAGTCCCATGTCTTCATCACTTGTATATATATATATATAGCTATAGGCACATGACTTGTCATGTGCCCCCTTAGCCATTTTTCTCCCTCTTTTTCTTTCTCCAATTTTCTTCAAATTTCTAGAAAATTCCAAGGGATGAAAATAATAAAGATGACTTAATAAGTCACCTAATTTCTACACCTATTATACTTCATACTTGTGGCCTATGGCCCACAAGTCATGTGCATGGACACATGGTTATATTTTCTCATGAATTTAAGTTTCCAACACTTCCCTTTGGCCCCAAATTTTCATAAAACGTCTAACTTTCCATCCATCCAAATTCATGAGCACTCATGCATTAAAACAAAGTCAGAAAATAGTCTTATTCTTGACTTTCCACACTTGGCTCAGAATATCCCGACGTACAAAATACGGGATATAACAACAAATAAGAGTCATAAACATGCTCGGATTGCGAGAATAGAATTTCCTCGAGGCTTGTGTCATAGCCTATTTGTAACTAAGGCATGCCAAAAGAAGGAATGATTGAGCTTTACATACCTCGACCGCTCTCGAAGCTAATCCAACTCAAGCTAATCCCAACCTACGCCTCGGGATACCAAGGTCTACACAACGCCAACGGATATCAAATATTAGCTATAGGCATTTAGGCATTTAATTCCAAATTAGCACTTAATTCTATAGAAATTTGGGCAGCATTTCCCCTGTAAATAGGCCAACCCCGAGAATTTAACTCGGCCAAATCAACAACAACAACACCAACAACCAAACTAGCAACATCAATAATCAATTCAAAACGCATTCTAGCATTAAATACTCTTTCTTACATAATCCAACAACATTCATTACATTCAATTCAACGGCTTACCTTCAAGTCAACATCAACGCTTATACATTCAAATACCAACCCGAACCCATACCAACAATATTCAAGGACATTTTAAACAATTCATACAATGTTTCAAACATCCCAAATAATATCCCACTTCACCCGAAATCTGCCCCAAACCCGAGAACACAACTATAACCCATTCTCACTTCCAAATCATGATTTGCACTAACAATCCACACTCTAACAATGTCATTCCCATAATTATAAAAATTACATTAAATGCACACAATCCTCCAAATCAGCCCATACAATTACAACATCAATCTTGAGTCATTAAACTCTCATTTCAAACATAGAATCCACATAACAATAACAATCAAAGTACTAAATAGAATTGATCCATTCTTTGCTACATTTCACAAGCCATATTCGGCCAACACATCCACAACTAACTTTCATGATTTTCATTCTTCTCTCCACACTACAACAATCAAAACATGCTAACTAGAATTAATTCATTACTTCCACACAACACAACACAAACACACACGCCCAACACACCATGCACACGGCTCACTTCCACATGCAATATTTCCATGAATTTCATCCATTTTCATCTACTACAACATGCACACATCATTCATAACACATAAAACAAGATTAAATCTTACCTTTTCCCTTCAACTTCACAACTAGGCTAGGGTTTGCGATTGACAAAACGGATGGTTTGTTCACTCCAACAACACTTCCACGTTACCTAGGGATCTCCAATTAGTGGATTTGCTTGAAGAAAATATTTTTGGGATGGCTAATTTTGGACTTCAATTTTCTTGGTCTTGGCCGAATGGTTCTTGGTTATTCATCCAAGTTCTCTTTTTTTTTTTTCTAAGTGTGAGGAATGAAGAAAGATGAATACTTAGTCATCTTTTATGCTCTCATATATATTATACAAGTGTCCATGGACCACACATAGGTTGGACCAATTAAATTTGGCCATAAAATGTGTGGGACCATTTCAAACACCACACGGCCAAGGGCCAAAATTTCCAATAATTCCCAACTTTCAATTATTCCACTTTTGGTCCCAAATGTCCCTAAATGTTTCATGCCAACAAATTCATGAACAACTTATGTCTCAAAATAAAATCGAAGGTCAAAAGTCCGACTTTGTATCCCGGAATGGTTTTGTCCCTAACTTATCATAGTTAAACCGGATTGCCCCAACGTACAAAATACGGGATATAACAGCACTGGCCAATACACATTGTACACACATGCTAACTGATGTCATTACTCAGTAGTCATGACCTGCAGGGGACCCATGGTGTCCATGTACCACTCGTTCCGGATTCACTCCTCGGACCTGAGCATAAACCTCCGCTCCGGAAAGAACCTCGGACGGGGGCCATATCAATATATCCCTTATTTTTAAAACGAACCTAGGACCACGAGCCATAATCTACATCACATATGTACCTTTCCATATATCTGTACGTAACGGTATTTCATTCCCTCTTATTATCCATGCTCAAATCATCAAGCACCATGTATCAAATAGTATCACAAGTTCAACAAGAAGATTATATTAACTTCTTCACTAATTTCACATCACAATGTATGTCTCAACGTATTCTATTTCATTAGTATGTATGGACCATGAACAATTAGCAATATCAATGTCAAACACAAGGCATCACGCCAAAAGTCTTCCAAACCATTTCCATCATGCACGAATGTATGAATGCATAAATGAGTGTAAACATGGTAAATCAATGCAAACCAACACAACAACAGTGATGGTACAAGTCACAAAGCCACAAGTCATATCAAGACTTGGATCAACCCAACCATGAAATGAATCATACAAACCGTCCCAACCAACATAAGAGTCTATGTCCCTCTTTACCTCTTCATATAGCAAGTACGCCTCACAACTAAGTCTTGTATCACCACGAAGCTCCACTTTTCTATGTATTATCATCTACAGTAAATCATACATCAAGTGTTCATCTATGTACTATCATAAATATCTAAATCAAAGTTCGGGTCTAAACTTCGTATCCTTCCTTTCTCCGATGATATGTGTCATAGTAAGGGAGAACTGAGTACAACACGACAATTTAGGTAATAAGTCTAATCACAATAACAGGGCAACGAGCCACCATCAATAACAATCAACCCAATAGAAATCCATCGCTAAACGCCATGAATACAACTACACCTCATATTTCAGGACATAAAGTAATGGCGACGAGCCCACAAAATCAGAAGTCATACCAACCTAGCTAATATCCAACCAAAACACCATGTCCAAAGACCTAATCATGCTTTCTACCGTCAATTCTACATAATACATACGTTTCGCTAATAAAAGTCTAACTAAAGTAAGCCATAATCTACCTGGATTGCCGAGCAACAGTCTTGAATCGCCAAACCATAGCCTTGCCTTCCTCTTTGGAGAACCTCAAAATGATTAACGTCTATCAAATATGAATTCTATGTCAGTATACGAATCTAAAGATACCCATATTGCATAGTTTTACCTAAAACCCAAAAATGGATTCAAAATAGCTAAACCCGAGCCACAAGGGCAAAACTAGAATTTTATTAAAAATTCAGATACAATATAGTCAAAATAGTACTCTACGAGTCTAAACGAGTCCAACGATACCCGTATTGCTATACTTTTATAAAAATGTCTAAAATACCCCTACAATGTGAATCCGGGTTCATGAGGACAAAACGGGAAATTTAGTGCACAATTATGTTACCCATCATCTAGTTAACCTTCAATTTATTTCATGAAATTCTATTCATCACAAGATATTCAAATTCATCTTTTCTATTTTTAGCCCTAGGGTTCTTAACCCATTAGTTCTTCACAATTAGTGTATTGGGTGATTATGAGATGATGATAATCGACAAATAAATAAAGAATACTAGGTTAGAATCTTACCCCAAAGTGCTTGTGAATGCTTTTCGATTGCTCTCTCCCAACCTTCCAACTATTAAAGGTTTCATCAATTTTTGGGTTTTAATCTTGCACCCACCATTAATTCAGCTTAAGCTTGTCATGGAATTTAAGGAAGAAATGATAATGAATGATATAAGGGTTTGCACTTACCTTCAAGGAGGAACTTCACCCTAGCCCTAGGAAAATAGCCTCTATCATTCTAAGGAAGTGTTTTTGGGTGTAGGATGGGAAAAGCTTGAAAAAAAGACATCAAAAACGGACCTACTGCCCAGTTGGGTCGCTGTGGAGGTCACCAGGCCGCTATAGCGGCCCTCTGGTCGCCGCCAGTGGCCAGCTGGAACAGTCCACACTAAAACGGGCATAACTCCGTCATACGGTGGCCAAATGCGGCGATTCTTTTTCCTATAGCTTCATAATTTTGATACGGATCTAATGGTTAAACCTCACCCAAAAAAAAAGATTGGATGATTAATCTGGAGGCGTTTCTATCCACAGAACTCCGGCGAAAACACCGAATACGAGCGCGACAACACCCAAACTCATCCAAAACTCTTTAGAACCTCACCAAAACTTGTGGACAAGTTTAAAATCATCATATTAACATGTTTGAGCTTCCAAAACATAGACACGGGGTCATCCTAACCCAGCGTTGACTGTGGTTAACTCTAACTCGTCAACTTCAGTAGTTTCTCCATACTCAATCTACACTCGAACCTTGCGGAACCCAACACAATGACTTTATTAAGTCATAAATCATACTAACGGGACTTAGGGAAAAGTCAACAAGGGTAATTAGGTCAAAAGCACTGTAACGACCAAATGGGTCTTTACAGTAAAACTCACCTTTGATCATATAAGAATGAACTTTGGATGGATATACTTCACTTGAGAGAAATCCCAACTTCAATACCAAAGGAAATCGATCTTGAATTCTACGAACCCTAGTGAGCTTCTTTACACTTAATTCTCTTGGTTATAGGTATATAATCTTTGATTTCTCTTGGGTTTGTGTTGATATGGTGTGAGGAACTTTCTAGAGCTCTCAAGAGGTGTGGTGAATGTGGAAAATGAAAAATAAGAACTTGGGTCATCTATTTATAAGTAGAGAAAAATCTGACCCGATTAAGTTATACGGACACTTATACGGTCCGTATAATTTTATATAGTCCGTATAAGTGACCGTATAATACTACCAGGGACTGAACTTCTCTGTAAAGGTTATACTGACCCTTATACGGACCGTATAAAGTTATACGGACCGTATAAGTGGTCGTATAACTCAACTTTTCCAAAATTGTTCTCGTTGATTCGTTCGATCTCAAATCCTTATTGAACCTTCTTGGCACTTGTATAACACTTCATTAACCATCTAAGGAACCCTATAGCTTCTTCTCAAGACATTTCTAAATAATCATTAACTCGATAATTGCTAAACCTTCCCAAACACAACTTATACTTTAATTTCTTCAACAAAGTTAATTTCTCTGATTCGTAACACTTCAAAAGTCTTGTATTATACACATTTAAGCTACCAAATACCCTCCTTAAGGTCATATGGACTTCATGTTCACCTTAAGCTTGCGTTAGTCTATTCACAGCACAACAACACGAAATGTCCGAGGTGTAATAGTTTCTAAGGAGGGAAGAATGTTACACCCCTTACTTTCATTTTAGAATGAGTCGTGACTAAATACATATGAGAAATTGATGTCAAGGACCTTTACAAATATAATGAAAGGTCAAAACAAGTGTTAAGGAAGCATCGTGAGGATTGGAGGTTAAACGAATCGAAGATGTTATAACCCATACTTTTGGGGTAGTAAATAGGAGTACTTAATCTCCTAAGGAAGTTGTATATTAAGGTGTTTGAAGTGTTTAATAGTCATATGTTATGTTTTGAAGTCAAGCGAGTTGTAAAACAAAAGTCGACAAAAGTTGTCGTAAGTTTGGTTTATAATTTTACTGAAATTTGCGTCTAATGTCACTGACATTTTCTCCCAATATACTTAGAGTTACGGGGTGATCTACCCATCATATCTAAGGTCTATGAGTCCAGTTTTCAACATATTAAACCATTCGTCATATGACCTCGGAGTAGTGAGCTATTCGCGTGTTCGTGAGATTGCTCAGTCAATCCCGTTGGGACCCACTTGAGGCGTTGGAAATATCTTGATATATATGTGATGCCTACAGCTCATTTTCATTCATTACTTTTCACTCTGTCTAGATCTTGAACACCTACAGACCTTCTCCCAAAGTTCTCTCATGATCGAAGATCCAAACAAAGGACAAACAACACAATTCAAGTGTCGGGAATCCCGTGGTGTTAGCAAGACCAAGTTTTTCTCCTTTGTTTCTAAGTTGGAGGTTTCTTTTAGTTGAAGTGACCTCATATCAGAGGCCATTCTTGTTGTTTGAGGTAATATTTTGTCTCTTCTACATGTATTTGAGTTCATACGAGTTGTAAGTAGATTGTTTGGTTGAGAACTTGTGAAATAAAGGTCATAAATCATACATGATATAGTTGTGAGTTACTGGACTGTTTTGAAGTTGTTCTAAGTTAATTTGTGGCAGGTTTTTGGGATATAAGGTAATGATCTGTTTCTTTTTCAAGTATAAGAGTTAGTGTAGGTTCTTGACATGCTGGATAGTTGAAAACATGCAAGATGTCGATTAAAAGTTGTAAACTCGATATTGAATATTGTTGGTTGTGTTATGTTGTTGGGTTGTTTGGGTGTGTTGTGTTGCTGGATGTATATAGTTGAAGATTGTATGTGTAACAACCCGTTCGGTCTTTATTGCACTTTTGATCCATTTACCCTCGTTGACCATTCCCCTAGCCCTGTTAGTATGATTTTAACCCACGGGGATGGGCTGTAACAGTTCGCATTTTCGCAGGCGGGATTAGCGATCGGAAAGCTACTTTGAAATCGTTGGTGCCCTTTTGGACTTTGTTTTAAAAGAGTCGCCACTTAATTTTTAGAAAATTGGTGCCCTTTTGGACTTTGTTTTAAAAGAGTCGCCGCTTAATTTTTAGAAAATTAGGCAAACTAGTTTTGAAGGGTTTATTCATACACCATGAAAGATCCTTCTTAATCCAAAGTTCTAGTTAAGGGTCTTGGTGATCCCCTAGGGAAAGTATTAGGCACCCTAGTATTAAGGATCCATACTAGACGGTTGACCTTCGAATTCCAATGTGTGAGTATTCGCATGAACTGTTTATTTGCTGTTTATTTTCCAAAAAAAAAAAAAAAGTCTGTCATTTTTGCATATCATTCTTTGAAATTAATTGAATATATTCCCTTTACATATAGGGTATTTAGGTTCGGATTTATAATATCCGGATATAATTAGTTCCTTTCATATATAAGGATAACGTTACTTTTTGTAAAGGTAAAAAGTCTTTTAAAAGTTTGGGATAAATAAATTTTTTCATGCTTGACTCACACATTGTTCGGGTTGATCCGTTTAATACGCTTTTTTGAACATCCTTATCTAAAACTTTACTTATATATAAATAGTTTACGCGGATTTAATTTACAAGAGTTTGTTTATATAATCAAAATTAATTTTTTTTTTTTTATCCTGGAACTTATCTTAAGAACCAATTTGTTTATGATATAGGAATAACATTTTTGTCATGGGCTTAGGCCCAAGTTTATACTCTTTTTCCTACACAATGATTAAGGTCTGTTAGGTTTTGGCCCAAAATCTCTCGTTATTCTTCAGTTACTGGGCTATGCCCAAAACATATTTGCACTTATCTTTTTTCTGAAAAAAATTTGGTCAAATGGGGCCTGAAAATCTAATCTTTGGGATAGGCCTTAGCCCTCAAAATGCTATTGTTTGCTTGAATTATTTCCAAAAAAACATGTATGTTTTGATAAAAATATGCCACACATTGCATATGTTTTAGAAATCATTTTTCATTTGGTTCACAACATAAAAGGAAAGAACTCTTTTTTTCGAAAGCCTATCATTTACACTTACTGTTTGCCCGACTGAAAAAAGGACTTTTGAAAAAACCGAACTTATAACTTGGAAAAATGTTTTTTCTAGTTTAAAAGCTTAAGCCTAGTTTTTAGAAAAATTATAGCAACGTGTATATATTAGTAGGATGAAACTAATCCTCTATTTCCTCTTACTGTTTTTTTAGCCGCTTTTATTCTTTTGAAAAATATTTATATTAATCCAGGTTTTTGAAAATTGCGTTGTGGCCTAAGGTTGAAATAAATGGCATATGCACCGTTTACCTAAGATTCCTAGTCCAAACATAAAGGATTCCAATAATAATGTGAGTTTTTACAATCATACAAATACAACATTTCAACAAACAAACAAAAAACAAAATTAAAAAAAATTAAAAAAGGAAACTTGCATGATGAAATTTAAGGAGAAAGGGAGATGTGTTAGGGGTGTACCAAACCCCTTAAAAGACCATTTTTACCCATGGTTGGGCCTTCATGCCATTCTCACCCATGGCTGGGCCTTCAAAATACTACCCTTCCTTTCCCTTTCTTGGACTTAACAGTTTTTTGAAAGAATATTCCTATTGGACTCTAGCCCAAATGGTCATGCAGTAGGAGAAGGGGAAAAAGGAAAAGGAATCGAATTAATCTACGTTTGATGGACCTAATACTAACATAAATATACATATATATACATATACATATACACCCCCATTTGATTGCAAGTGCACAACTAAAGACTTGATCATACACTATTACTTCACTGGAAACTCCAAATCATACCATACCAATGGGAAAATGTTGTCATCACCGTTATTCCCGACGCCGCATAAGTTCCAAGGGGTTTCATAAACTGCAGGCATGGCTGGATATCGAGGAGTGGCTAGACCTATCCCCCAAACCTCCTCAAACTCTCAAAACCTAGTGTTGCCATAGTATACAATCAGAGTCTCAAAGTTGTGCACAAGCATTATCTCACGGGGAGTAGTTCACATACAAGCAACATTAAAATAAATTCAAAATCATGACAAATGCTGAGGCAGTTATGGTAATACAATGAGGCATATAAAACAATATGACAGTTTCAAGGTACTTAGTCAAATAAGTGGCATAAACAAATCATACTCTTTTATTTGCATATACATACTGCCTATGATTGGCCTATTGTCTTATATATATATATATATATATATATATACACACACATACAGAGTATACCTATGATATACACATGGGATGTGTATACCAAGTATGTACCATGAGTATATACTCCCTTTCCTTTATTAATCAGTATAGATTCTGTATATATCCACACTTTTATGCTATCAACTTTGGGTCTCAAGGTTATCCCATACTTAATTGAATCTTGTCCCTTAAAATCAATGTTCAAGGACAAAAACCAAGGCTAATTAAGGTCTAACTTTAACTCTTATACACATCAAATAGGTGATTCGTCAACTTCATATGTCAACAATCCTCATAGCAGGAAATTAGAACTGCTTAATGTGATCAAAGACGAACAATAGAAGAGTGTAGACAACGAGGAAAATTCTATGACTTATCATCATACAAAACAGGATTGGAGCACCAAGAGGTCTAGACCAAACAACACCAAGTGAAACTGAGACTATACAACTTCATATTCTCAGAAAAAAGGACCTCAGAAAAGAACCTTTATTTTTGTATAACATTAATAAGAGCACATTTACCATAAAATTTCATATAAGTTATCACTTGGAGTAACAGGGAAGAGACCAGCTGTATATGTCAACAATCCTCGAAAGAAATGACATAAAGTTCAAAACAAATCTTTACATATTCAGACGCTCTAAATTCCTAATAGGACACTCATTATCTATAATCTTAAACCATTTCACTTCTCCTTAAAGGAAGGCAAAGATCACCCTCTAGAAATAACCAGTTTCCTTATTCTTAACTTCCTAAATTACCTCTAGACCTTTACACAAACTAATTTTCATAACCCTTTTTTATCTCCAATCCTTTGGTAAGATGATGGGATTTAAGGAAAGACAAAATTCTCTTAAGACAGGAGTGCCCCCGTGGTTCATAGGCTGCTCATGACACCCCTTATTTGGGGGGTAGATACTATGAGTCAAGCTGGGCTTGAATCTTCCCTGCCCCCTCTTTGAGGTGTCTTGAAAAGACCATCCTAAGCTAAGTGGTTCACACTGCCTTTAAGAGTATTCAATCAGGTCCCCAAATAACAACATCAAACCAATTCCAGCCTAACAGTATTCATTTTTTTTTAGAACACAGATACAGTACTCAAATGTTTCATCTACATAATTCTACACATGATAGGAGTTTAAAACACACCAATAGCATAGAATCAGACCTTATCAAACATATCATAATTTTACCATTTCAATCCCAGTTACACTACAATGCCCCACGAAAATCTAAGTGTCAGAGTTTAGTTTCAAGAAAATAAAGGTTCTTACCAATCTTGGATTAATTAAATGCTTTTTCCTTAAGTTCAAACTAAGGTTATTTCATCACATAAACAAGTTCGCACATAAATGTATCTCAAGAGTTTCAAGCATATTCATTATGAAGCAAACAAGAGAGGAATAGAGGCCAGGATTCAGACACCCAGTGAGTAACATACCCCTTTAACACTCAGTTAATGGCAGTTTTATCCCCCTTAATCATGGCAATGATATGACAGACTCTTACAATTTATTTTTAACTCAGTTTTAAGCAACATGAAATCTCAAGAACTCCTTCCAAGGCATGACAAAACCACCCTTGACCAATTCCCAGGTCTCAATGAACCCCATAGTCATGAGAACAAGGTCTAAGAAGACAAGGAAGCCTCAGAGTCCTGAAAGAGGAGCAGGATAGGGTGAAGTCAGCACCTCCCCATCCTTTTCCTGAACCTTACTTTCAGTAAAAAGGGATCAAAGGCCCCATTGGTCACTGCCTCCAGTTCATGCCTAAGCTCACCTTTTACTCTCCCAAAGCAACCCTAGCTAATGGCAATCACTAAATCACCTTTACCTTATTCTCACACCTAATGGCAATCACCAAGAACTTATGGACAAGAGTAGTTTGACACTGCCCCCTTAAACTAAATTTCCTCTAGACCTCTAATAGATCACATAAGTTAACAGCTTCTAATCAACTCAATTTAGGGTCCTAATTATGTAAAGCCAACTTGAATTCCTCTAGGCACTAACATTTGAGAAAGTTGAACATTTAAATCACTTAAAAGCTTAAGTTCAGATTGAACACCAACCTCCAGGTTCAAAACAACTCCTTTTCCAATTGATTAATCATTTTCAAGTAGTTAAGGGCTCATTAGGACTCAAACCATCTTTTTAATTCACTTAGACTTCTTTTGAAAATTCAAGCATGAATCAGATATAGAAAAGAGAAAGTCTGATAATATGAATGTCTAGATTGAACTCTATTCAAATGAAACCAAACATGACACCTAATCCTGCTAGTGGCATCTAGGTATTCTACTTCATTTTTAAATGATTTATAACTTCCTAACCCTTCATTAATTCCTGATAAACCATTTTAAGAACCTGTTATCTCATGAATGAACTAGAATTCCCAAAACTTCATTTTTTAGACTTCTCTTATCATATTCTAGGATGTTGCTGCTTCAAAATTACCTTTAAAGCATAACATACAACTATTCCAAATTATTTGACTAATTCAAACATGCTCAAACAGTCTTGGGAAGATTCAAACCCACACTAATGGAAGCAGACCCCTAACTCTAAATGCCTTAAACACTCATCCAAGACTCCTATAAACATGCCTAGGTTCCTTAAGCTTTGTTTCAACCTGCTCATCACCTTTTCGATTTTTTTTATCCCAATCATGACTTTATGTTATCTAGTTGACATAAGACAAGTCTAAAGACCTATGAAAGAACAAATTTAGGAAATTAAAATGTCATAGTGTGATTCAGGAAAAAATAAAACAACTACCTTAAATGCTTCAAATAGATCATCACAAAGACATTAATATTCTACTGCATTCAAATAGGATCAATGTTGATTTGAAAGTTCACTAAATTACTAGCCTGGCTCATGTGGTCACATTCTTATCATATTTGAGTATTGAACAGCCAAAATAGGAAACCTCAATATCCAATGGACTACATGAAGTCCATTTCAACCATATCTAAACAAACAATACATTATTTGAAACACATACACTCAGTCTATATTAATAACTACTTGTTAATGTCAAACATATGCTTTGAAAATAAAGGAAGCAATCTCCACATCTAAACAAGCTAATGAATCTTAACAGCACCCAAGTAGTACATTTATTTAATTGAACCAAAAGCAACACAACAACCAACTAATATCAACAAGCTACTATCATATAAATAAACTAACTACTAAGCAATAAAAAAGTAAGTAAATGATAGAATATTACCTTTTAATAGTGTAGCCTTGATCAAAAATGAATTAGAATGCCCTTTGTGATTCCAAGACCACACTCAGCCACAAAGACTCAAAAACAACAGGAAAATAAAATTTTAAACTCAGAAAGACCTCAAACTAGTGAAGTCTTAAATTTTTTTTTACTAATAGAGGCTTGAAATTCGAAGTTTTCAGCCATTCCTTTAAATTTCTCCAATTCTCTAACCTCTGAAACTCTTTTAAAACTTTTAACTTTTGAAAACTCAGACTTTTCTCCCCAAAAAGACCTCCCATGTGTGACAAAAATTGGTCAACTCGTAACCATAGATGTGGGATGAACATATTCCCTTAAAAATGAACCTTGAACTCGAATCTACGTCTCACATGACTTTTTAAACACATGAACGGCCAGATCTGAACCTCATTTTATTCTATCTAGGCCTTTCAACCCCAACCAATGGAAATTAAGCAAGGTACAACAATAAAGCAAGTAAATCTCAGAACAATAAAGCAAAAATACGATTCATTACCGTGTTTGGATTAAAAATCATGAAATCGAGTGAAACATTAAATGTTTTCACCACAATGGACATGCAATAGCTGTATTCATCTGCTACACTCTGTAATTTTGCCATTTTTGGCAGAGAGAAGAGATGGAAAACTCAAGGCGGCGCTAGAGTTACGCATAAGAGGAAGAGAGAGAAACGGGGTGGGTACAGGGTTTGTATGGAAGAAACGAAAAATGAAACAAAGGGGGAGGGGGGTAATGATTTGGGTTGGGCCGTCTCACTGTTTGGGCCGGACTCGGTCCAGATTTTAAGAAATCAAAAAGGGGCCCTTTTCTTTTGTATATATATATATATATATATGTATGTATGTATACTAAGTGTATATATGTATATGTGTACTTCGTGTATACATATATATGTAAAAGATAATTAAATAAATATTAAAATTGATAATAGTTTAATTATAGATAAAATTAAGACATAATTATTTTATTAAAGTAGTTAAAAAGCGCCAATTGTGTTAATGGGCCTAAAATTGCGAACATGGCCCTAATGGATTCTGATCCAACTAATTACTTCAATTATGGCCACATTTGGCCTTAATTGATTTTAATTCAGTTGGTTATTTCAATTATGGACATATTTGGTCTAATTAGCAGGTTTAACAATTAAATTGCATTAATGACCTTGATTAATTTAAGCCAAGGAATTTGGTTATTTCAATCAAGGCCATTAAGAGGCTAATTTTACAAAAATGACCCCAATTCCCTTGAATCATGAATTGGTCAAATTAATTGTGGCCATAACAAAAATAATTAAATAATTTAAACATCAAATTGCAATAAGGACCACTTAATTAGCTAATTAAAGCATTTATAGATAATTATAAATAAATTTTTACATATCACACAGCTATGCAAAATTAAAGATTAAAGGGTGAAATGGCTAATTATTTAAATTACTCAAACTCCATGGATTAAAGGAATAAAGTATTTGCTAATTTTGATTTTTGACAATTTCACAATTAAATAATGATTATTATCTTAAAAACAAAAATTCTCTTTTTTCTTTGATTAAATCAAATAAGTATCTTATAAATGTCATAAAAAATACCAATTAATTTCTAAACAACTTTGTGATGTCATGAAAGACCTTTCACCAATTTAAAGGAGCAAAATATTGTTCTGAGAAATTTTATAAAAATTATTTAAACCCTTTAAGGTGCATAGCTTATTTTATTTATTTTCCAAGGACTCTGAGTAATTAAAGTAAATTATGGGAGGTCAAAAATTAGTTGTCAACAACTACTCCTTCGTTGTTCGAGGATGACGGGACTATCCCTGAGCAACGAAATTTGACTAATCCAAATTTTTGACTGACCCGGTTCATTTCACCCTTTATCTTTTCATGCAATTTTCACATACGTGGCCGAACCCTGGTCTCTGGTTTTCCTACATATCTTAGGTTATATGAGAATTGAGGCCACTTGTAGTTTGCCTCAACTAAAGACTTTTAAGTGATTCAGAAGGAAAGTCCTGAGACCCTCAGTATTATGACTGGGGTTTTTTCTGGACCTTCATTTCCATCATCAAAGAATCTCCATGTAAATTTTTCGTTATCAATAAAATGTTTGCTTTCTAAATTTCTCTTGTTCTTCTCTTTGAAAGGCATGGAAAGGGTGATCCTAAGTTAGTATAGGGTTAGAAAATAATGAGCAAGTTAAGCTTGCTACAAGTACAATAGTTTTCCGAAGCTTTGACAGTATGTCTGTAGTAGTGAGAAAGTTTTTCCGAGTTGAGTAGCTTGGCTAGGAAGCCAGCCCATTTTGTAGGAAAAACTTTCATATCTATGATCTTTCAAACTGTCCGACTAACTTGACAAGCCATCCTTCGGGTTGTTGAAGTCAGGTTTGTGGCAAGCCGTCCTTCGGGATGTTGAAGCCCAGTCCTACTATGTAAGAAAACTATTGTGCTTGCAGTCTGGCCGTCTTGCTTGCTGTTTCCCCGCCCTCTACACACCTCATGGTATCAGAGCCAGTCCATCTCTTTCGAAGAGAGGAGCAGTTTAGTATAAATATGTTTGAGTTGTTACCATCTGCTTCCAACCCTTGTAAGTCCTTAGCAAAAATAAATATGTCTCCTACTCTGTATAAAACACTTTCTTGCAAATATGACTACCTTTTTGAAGTTGATATCCCACCTGATGAAAACAAAGTGTCTCCCACCGACCTACCCCTCATAAACCTATATTCTGCTTTTGCTAAAAAGACATGTTCCTGTGGTCACAAATCAGTTCTCTGGTCCAACCAAAGCCCAAAAGAGCTAAAGAATATGTTGGTGCCTCAAAACTTGACCAGCACCCCATTCTAGCAACTCAAGAGGAACAATTCATCACTCTGCACATTCCAGATGATTTTCCTAGACAGTGGAAAAATATTGGTTTCACCCACATCCATTTTGGTGCTGTTAGAATTGCTTTAACATATCATGGACGAAAAGGCCAACCTGTTGTGGCTCGCCTTGCCCTTCTTGATACCAGATATAATGAGTACCAACATGCGAATTTGGGTACGACGAGGTCACTCTAAATCTTTGGGACGCTTTTTGTCACTATATTCCCAAATTTTAATCTGTCCCTGTATGATCCATATCTAACGGAGTCCTTAAAAATCCAAGTCCAAATTCAAGGTGCTCCACAAGCTAAAGATGCTATTCAAGCTACTTTACATTACCAAATAGCTTGGCGAGTTCAGAATCATGCTATGGATGTCTCCCATCCAGGTGGAGAAAATGCTTTACTCTTAAAAGTAGAAGCCACCAACGGAAATACCATGTGCACCCAAATCCCAAAACAGCTCTCTAGGGAAGAACTTATCAAAGTCCTTCCAGATACATGGGTCACAATTATGAAAAGGCCGAGAGAACCTGTTGAACCTCTCCAATCCTCTGAACCCACTTTTTCCCAAAAACCCGATAAAACAGTTGCCATAAGCTTTGACCACTCTCACCTTAAAAAACCCAACAAAACAACCTTCTCTTTCCAGATGTACCAACCCACTTATAACCAAGCACACCAAGATGACCCAGAAACATTCTCTTACCATCTCCCAAGTATCATGAGTGAACATGACTAGATAAAGCAGTTCGATAATGAAGGTCATGATGTATGGTGGTTCAAATGTCCTTTCACGGGACACTGCCCATAGGATATCCATTGTGACTGTCAAGAATGTCTTGACGATGAAATTGAATGGGATGAACATCATACAAGAAGAGCCAAATCAAAGAAAAAGGGAGAAACTGCGAAAGAGTTCCGAACAAGGTATGAAGAAGGAGATTCATCTATCGGTTCAACGAGCCATTCAAGAAAATATGAATTCCTTGTTTCGTACAAACCTCAAAAGCCCACCTCTCCCTAACCAAAATTTATATCACAAACCTTCAAATCCAAATATCCCAAAGCCAGAAATACTCATGATGAACCCATCAAGCTCCAGTCACACCCCTGAATTTCCTTCACAACATGATTTTGAAAAAGATAGTGCAAGCCATGCCCCAAAAATTTCGAGGCAAAATGTTGCGCTGCCCACAGGAGAAAAGCCACCGACAAGTTAAGTAGAAGCAATAATCAATTGGCAATCCAAAAATGCCATTTACCATAACAAAGTGTTAACTACTATTAGCACTTCCATCAGAAATGTTGCTCACACACAAAACAAGATGATGAGCAGGGTGGAGACAATTGAGATAAAAGTGGAACAAGCATCTTCTCAGCATGCTGGACTGATCAAAGCCTTGGAATTGCGAATGACAAACATGCAGTATGAGATTTGTCCACCAGGCACTTCCCTTTTCCACTTCTTTAACCAACAACAAAAGGAAATGTCTGACATTAAAGAACAAATACAACAATTGAGATATGATCACCTTGAACCGCAAAAAACACAAAGTTGCCCATCAAAATCCACCTTTTTCCCCATGTCCTCACAGACATACTCACCACCAAAGCTTGACCATTCTTTCACTATGTTCCCATCTACAAAATGAGACCCTATGTCTTTTACCCAAAAACAAAACGATGAACACGAGTTTGACATTGCAAAAATGGTGCAGGAAAGGAAAGACTCTATGGCCAAAAGTCAAACGAAAGAAAGAACTCGGGGAAGGTTCAAAATAACCCGAGCTGGAAAACTTGATGATCTCGGCCCAAAAGATTCCTAACCTCTACGTGGCCCAACCCACAAATGATATAGAGGAGGATGATACCTTAGGATCCAGTGGCCAAAATTCATATGCTACTGATCCTACGGAAGAAAGCATTGAGACAAGCGAAGATTCCTCAGTTGACTCTTCAGAAGAAGATAACCCACCAATATTCATGAATCAACCCAGAGAACCAAAAATCTCTGAAGTAGATGATGATCGTGACGGGATGACAGATGAGCCAATTCCAGAAAGAAGGCCAGAACCAACAACCGCAAAGTTCGTTGGGACTGGATTCCATACTTTCAGTCTGGATGATATCAAAGTATCAAAATGGCCCCAAAGGATCCAGGATTTCTTCACTTGGATGGTGACAAAGAATCTTGTCGAATGAGAAAAGTACATGATCTTGTCAGAATTCACTTCAAGGTTCTCTGGAATTCTCAGAGACTGGTGGAATTCACTTGGGACACAGGACAAAAACATGTTTCTCACATCCCAAGACTTTGCTTTCAACATCAAAATACTCCAAGAACTATTTTGTGGAGATACCGGCCAAAGGCAAGAAAAACTAAGGAGACAGTTCTTTGAAATGAAATGCGTAGCATTTGACAGAGATGTCATCGATATCCATTTTCAGAAAATGGCTAAAATGTTCTTTGAGTTAGGCGGAGAAACTAGTCTCAAGCAAGCCTTTGTTTCATCACTTCCAAAGATGTTAACAAGCCGAACCATGACGTTCATTGAGGAGAAGTTTCAACTAATAACGATCCCACCGGTTGGCTACATCAGGCAAGCAATATTTCTAGCGTTGGATGATATCTGCACAAAGAGATCTGTTTTGAAGGAGATCATACGAAATAATCCATCCCTTGATAAAGCTTGCGGGAAGTCTGACCTAATTACTGGGTCAAGCTGTTCGTGCCATGCCCCCAGACGAAAAGAAAGATTCAAGAGATTCAGTTGGCCAAGGCCTTCAGGAGAAAGATCACCGTTCAGGAGGCGCACAAAATATTTCAGGAGAAGGAGCCCAGGCAAGTCCCAAAAAAATGACAGATGCTTCATCTGCAATATGATTGGGCATTATGCAAAAAATTGTCCCCAATCCAGAAGGTCGATCAAGATTCTTACTGAAATAGAGGACTACACTGGTATCCATCTAGGTGAAGATGACGATTTTGAATCTGTTCTCTCATTAGAGGATGAACCCACAGAAAAGACCCTCTTTTCCGTGGATGTGTACAAAGAATATGGCGATGAATATTACCAGATTTCAGAACAAGAGAGAAAGGCTCAAGAAGATATCAATAGCATCATGGTGATCCCGCAGGTCCAGCTTAAAGTTTATCCATCCAAATGGGATAAACCAATCGAGGTTATTGCTTTCATGGACAACGGAGCGGCATGTTCATGCGACGAACCCGGTCCTTCCCGAGGATCAATGGATTCCATATTTCAAAGATTTCAACAACTTCTTTGGGGCCGGAGTCCTAACCACCATCATCACAAAGCATCCAATCATAATTGAATTCTTCCCAGGGTTAAAGTTTCGAACAAAGCTAATTAGATCAGATGTCCCAGGAAAAGATCTAATTGTCGGATTTGACATCTTCAGGCAACTTAAAGATCAGCTCCAGATCAAAGCCCATGGAATAACGTTCAAGAAATAATTCAAGCCATAAGATGTTTTAAGATTATTCCAAATAACTGATGCTAAACAGATTAAGGAGATAGAAAAGTAGTTGGTGGAGTGCGGATTGTCACAAGGAGTTTATGGGAAAATGCAAAAAGCCTCTATGGCGAAATGAGGAGTTTTTCATTAAACTCCCCTTCAAGAAGAATGAAAGCATTAATCCAACGAAGGCAAGTCACTCCGGCATGAATCCAGATCATCTTCAGCTTGCCAAAAGGGAATGCGAAGAGCTCTTGGAGTTTGGACTTATCGAGCCCTCTAATTCGCAATGGGCGTGCGAGGCGTTCTATGTCAATAAACGGGCGGAACAAACAAGAGGTAAACTCAGATTAGTAATAAACTATCAACCTTTTAAGTATTTTCTCTAAGATGTTAAATTCCCTATCCCAAATAAACTCACCCTTTTTTCACACTTAGCTAAAGCTAAATACTTTTCCAAGTTTGACCTTAAATCGGGGTTTTGGCAATTGGGAATACACCCAGAAGATGGACCAAAAATAGGATTTTGTATACCCGATCATCACTTTCAATGGATGGTCATGCCCTTTGGGCTGAAAACGGCACCCTCATTGTTCCAAAAAGCCATGATAAAATTATTTCAACCCATCCTTCATACATCACTAGTCTACATTGATGACATCTTACTCTTTAGTGATACTATGGAAGAACACCTCACTTTGCTTTTAACAATTCCATGACCTAGTGGAGAAAAATGGAATCATGCTCTCACAGAAAAAGTTGATTCTTGCTAGGAAGGAAATTGATTTTCTGGGGATGTATTTTTGTTCATGGAGCATACAGCCCAGGGCCACATATTTGTCAAGAACTACTCAAATTCCCAGACACCAATTTTACGACGAATCAGCTCCAATAGTTTTTAGGTATGATTAATTATGTTAGAGATTTTATCCCTAATGCCTCTACATACATTGCTCCACTTACAAAAATGCTCAAGAAGAATGCCCCAGGTTGGGGAAAGGAACAGGATGAAGCAGTTCAGAGAATAAAAGAAATCTCAAAAGAAGTCAAAGCCCTCCATATTCCATCAGACGGGAAAAAGATATTGCAAACAGATGCCAGCAACGAATATTGGAGTGCGGTACTTTTTGAAGAAACAGATGGCCAACGGAAAATATACGGATTCGCCAGTGGAAAGTTCAAAGATGCTGAACAACACTATCATTTCACATTCAAAGAAATTCTTGCCGTAAAGAATGGGATTAAAAAGTTTAATTTCTTTTTAATTCACACAGAGTTTTTTATCGAGATGGATATGAAGGCTTTTCCGAAAATGATCCAGATAAATCCAAGATTATCCCAAATCCGTAGATTCTCAGATGGGCACAATGGTTCTCCCCTTATAAATTCCAAGTAAAGCACCTCAAAGGGAAGGATAATATTCTAGCGGATTTCCTATCCAGGCCTGATGAGTTTTCAAAGAGATTTCAAGACAAGCTACAGAAAAGGCTAACTAGCCAAATTTTCATGCTTGCAAGCTTACTAGGAGCTAGTTCATCCAGAATAGCAGATCATCCGCCAAAATTCTTCAGCAAGTTTGTGGACCCGTTTGATCCATCTATCTTTACAGAAAGAAGGACTTTCTATGAGCTTCTAGTTTTCAGAAAATATGGAGGATCCATCCTTAAGCCATTCGGAGTCAATCCAAAATACCCATTTTGTCACATATTCATAGCGATGCACAACGATTTTCCACAGGAGCTATTATGATTTTTCTGGTACTTATGTCACCAGTATTATATTTTCATAGAGTTCCAGTGCGACATGTTCCGATGTTTTGATAGGATTGAACCTGCTCTCAAAAAGTTTCTGCAATGGTTCAAACCACGAAAATATTGGGTTCAATGTTGCAGAGACTCCTATGCAGCAAAAGTGTTCATGTTACATCGACCGATAAAGATTATTGATGGGAAGGTCTATGCTCAACCAGATATTTCACTATGGTGGGAATTCCCCGTCTCTATCTTGTCCTTAGAGGATGAATACAGCGAAGCACAGAGAATTATTTTCCAGCAAAATAGGTGCATCCCAAAGGAGATATGGCCGAAAGAATGGGCTCGTTGGAATTACACTGATGACCATCCCCATTGGGAAAGAGTTCGAGAAGCAGCAAAGGAGTATCGAGTGCCGTATGAAATAATCAGAGATGAAGTCACTCAGGCTATCACAAAGATAAGGTTGAATTTTCCATGTCAAGATTTAACAAAAATAGATCCAGAGATGATAGGGGCCATCCAACAAGAAATGCTACTACACAAGGTCGCGAAAAAGAAGTCTGGAAAACAAAGAAAAATTCAAGCAAAAACATGGACCAGAATGGTGGATAAAGGAAGAATACACAACTCTGCCGTCGACGCCATCAAGCACCGCTCCGTCGGATAAGGCTTACTAACGTGCTTACAAGAAAGATAAAAGTGGACCCCACGGTCACATGCTTGCACATGGTTGTCATGCTTCCCTTATTTTATTAGGCTTGTTTTATTAGGCCTATCTTATTAGGCTTGTTTTCTTAGGCTGTTTTATTAGGCTCGTTTTATTAGGCTTGTTTTATTAGGCTGTCTTATTAGGCTTGTTTTATTAGGCCCTTCACATGTCTAGCGGGGCCCGTGTGCCATGTAAGATATGTCTTGTAGTAGCCTCCAACTCCTATAAATAGGAGGTTTTGTCAAAGTTAGAGATCATCAAACAATCTCCCTGTAAATTTTCCGTTATCAATAAAATATTTGCTTTCTAAATTTCTCTTGTTCATCTCTTTGAAAGGCATGGAAAGGATGATCCTAAGTTAGTATAGGGTTAGGAAATATTGAGCAAGTTAAGCTTGCTACAAGTACAATAGTTTTCCGAAGCTTTGACAGTATGTTTGTAGTAGTGTGAAAGTTTTTTCGAGTTGAGTAGCTTGGCTAGGAAGCCAGCCCATTTTGTAGGAAAAACTTTCATATCTATGATCTTTCAAACTGTCCGACTAACTTGACAAGCCGTCCTTCGGGTTGTTGAAGTCAGGTTTATGGTAAGCCGTCCTTCGGGATATTGAAGCCCAGTCCTACTATGTAAGAAAACTATTGTGCTTGCAGTCTGGCCGTCTTGTTTGCTATTTTCCTGCCCTCTACACACCTCAAAAGATATTGCAGACGGATGCTAGCAAAGAATATGTGACCGACCCACTGGTCTTGAGTTTTCCTACATATCTCTGGTCTCGGGGAATCAGGTCACATGCAGTTCGACTCGCTGGAGAAGAATATGGCCTTTATGCAGGAATACTTTCAGATTTTCCGGCATGTGTCCGACTGGTCGCGATTTTTTCAGAAAAGAAAATAAAAACAAGACAAATTGTGGCTGCGTCTGAGTTTCGGATGGCTTCCAAATCCTGGACGGAGAGCTTGACTCTCATGGGCACCCTATTTTGATCGGTTGCGTAAGAAAAAGTTTCACGTTTGCTTCGCAATTTGTTTGGATCTGGTTCAGCAAGCCAGCTTCTTTCTGGCGGTTGTGTGGCTTTTTCTGGATTTAACATATGCAGATATCTTTTGAGGAATTTTAGATGAATGGCCCTCTTGATTGTTTGTATGAATGACCTTCTTGGCAGTTTGAATGAATGACCCTCTTAGCTTGTTTGAAATGAATGACCCTTTTGGCAGTTTGTATGAATGGCCCTTTTGGCTTGTTTGAATGAATGACCCTCTTGGCTTGTTTGAATGAATGGCCCTCTTGGCAATTTAAATAAATCAATGGACCTTTCAGCAAAGTAAATGAGTGGCCCTCTTGACATGCAGATGACAAATATGGCCCTTGTGGCAGGATAATCTTTCTTTCGTCCATTGTATTGGCTATTGACCCTTGCAGCCAGATATGCCCTTTCGTCCTTGTCATGACCCTTTTGGTCGTATATATCTTTATGCTCATTAATCGTGACCCTTTTGGTCTGGTATATATTTGTTGTCCACTCTTTGTGTGACCCGTTTGATCGGATTCAATTTTATGCTCATTTGCTCTACGACCCTTGTGACCAGATGTGTCTTTATTACCCATTTTTATCGTGACCCTTTTGGTCTCTCTCCGCTGGGCTGATTTTTGCCTTTTGCTTTTGCTGTGAGTAAATTGAGTGGCTGTATGCTTGCTGCCCTGTAAAAGAAAAACCTGCATTCACAGAAAAATTATGAGTTTCCTAAGAAGCTGATTAGCGTGGTTGTCTTCCCATCTGGTGTCTCTTCTTGATGCTTCTTCGAACCCTCTTAGGCTTGGTATTTTGAGAGATTTTTCTGGGATTATGCTTTTTTTTTTTCTTTTTTCAAAAGAGTAAAAATTTATAAAACGTATGTTATTTTTTCCTTAAAGTAAATGTTTATTTCATTTTAGGTGTCATGAAGTGTGATTTCTTTGAACGAGGTTCTCTGGTCCTTCTCGGAGGTATGATTGCTGACTTTCATACTGGTAGAATTTTTGAGATCTTTCTCAAAAATTCTGCCTGGTTTCGAGGACTTGCTCTGAGTGACCTTTGTCTTGTCTTGCTATGCAGGAATTTTTGAGGTCCCCTAAAAAATTCTGCCCCAGTGTATTGCTTTACTCTGTCTCTTTCTTTGTTGACTATTTCTGATAGGAATTTTTGAGGTTCCCTCAAAAATTCTGCCCCAGTGTAGGGTTGATGCTGTCTAATTCTTGTGCCGACCCTTACAAGCTTGATCTTATCGACTCTTCTGGCCTTATCGTCTGTCTGGTTTCCTTGGGGTTTCTTGGTTTTTCATTTGTGACGACCGAGCTCGAGAGCGCCTACGTATCCTGTTACAACAGGAATTCAGGTCGAACGTAGTTCGAAATAAAGTAATTGAGCTTTGGTTTTATTAATAAAACGATCGGGTCCAGTGTGGACTGCCTACGTATCCCAGTGTGGGGAATTCAGGTCATTGCGTAGTTCATTACATATATGATTCGTTTTCTCCTATTCTATTACAGAGTACGATTACAAGCAAAAGGTACGATTACAAGGAAATAATAATGTGATTACAAGCAAATGGGATCCTAAACGTAGTATCTCTTGAGCGCGTCTGTATTGATGGCTTTGGGCCACTCTTGTCCGTCCATCTCGGCTAGGACTACGGCTCCTCCTGAAAGTACTTCCCTGACCATGTATGGTCCTTGCCAGTTCGGTGTGAATTTCCTTTATATTCCTCTTGGTGAGGGAAGACTCACTTGAGTACGAGTTATCCGATCTAAAAGAGTCAGGTTCTAACCCGCTAGTTGAAGGCTCGGGACATCCTTTGTTTGTACAACTGTCCGTGGCTAACTACCACCATTCTCTTTTCCTCTATCATGGCCAATACCATAGACGAGGAGGTATGGGGTGGATCCAATGGAAGTTTGGGTTGTCGTTCTGTATCCTAACAGAGCATAAGGCAGCTGCTCGTGCCAATTCTTGTAGTTGTCGACCATTATTCTCAGGATTCTTTTGATATTCTTGTTGGCAGCCTCTACGGCTCCATTCATCTATGGCCGACAGGAGATAGAATTTCTGTAGGTTATTTCAAATTACTAACAGATATCGTTCATCAAATGGCTATTCAGATTGGCACCATTGTCTGTGATTACGGATTCCAGCACACCGAAACGACATATTAGATTATTTTTGACGAAGTCGGCCACGACTTACTTGGTCACTGATTTGTGGGAAGTTGCCTCCACCCATTTAGTGAAGTAATCTATGGTGACTAAGATGAAACGATGTCTGTTGAAGGCCAGAGGCTCGATGGGTCCTATGACGCCCATTCCCCATGCCACGAAAGGCCAGGGTGAGCTCATTACATGTAATTCCGTGGGGGGAACTTTGATCAGATCCCTATGTATCTGACACTGATGGCACTTTTGCATGAATTTATAAGAGTCGTGTTCCATGGTCATCCAATAATATCCCGTACCCAAGATTTTCTTAGCAAGGATAAATCCATTCATGTGGGGTCCGCATGCCCCTGCGTGCACCTCTTTTAGCAATTTTGTAGCCTCTTCGGCGTCCACACACCTGAGCAACCCAAGGTCAGGGGTCCTTTTGTACAACACTTCCTTGTTCAAGAAGAAACCATTAGCCAGCCACCTGATGTCCTTCTTTAGATTTGCTGAACTCTCTCGGGATACTCTCCTTTTTCTAGGTAGGCCTTAATGTCGGCATACCATGGTTGGCCACATAGCTCGGCCTCGACATGGGCGCAGTGAGCCTATTCTTCTCTCAGTGTGATCTCTAATGGATCATGTGGGCACTCTCAGGGTGCTGGATCATAGACGCTATTGAAGCTAATGTGTCTGCGAACTCATTCTGAGCCCTTGGGGTATGCTTGAAGTCAGTACTCTTGAATATCCCGCACAATCTCTGTACTGCACTCACATATGGGAGTATCTTATCATTTTTGGTTGCCTAATTTCCTTTCACTTGATTTATTAGCAAATCGGAATCCCCGATTACTAACAACTTCTGTATGTTCATATCCAACACCATCCCGAGGTCGAGGATACATGCTTCATATTCCGCCATATTGTTGGTACATCTGAAGTTGAGTTTTGGGGACATTGGATAGTGTTGCCCTGTTTCTGATATCAACACTGCCCCAATGCTTGATCCTTTATAGTTGACTGCTCCATCGAAGAGCAGTCTCCAGCCCGAGTATAGTTCTGCCACCTCTACTTCCATAGCCATCACTTCCTCGTCTGAGAATAAAGTCTGTAATGGTTCTAGTTTATCATCGACAGGTCTTTCTGGCAGCAGATCCGCTAGGGCTTGTCCCTTGATTGCCTTTTGTGCTATGTACACGATGTCAAACTCGCTTAGTAGTATATGTCATTTAGCCAATTTTCCTACGGCCATTGGTTACTGAAAGATGTATCTCAGCGGATCCATTCTGGGTATTAGGTGAGTGGTAAACACCGATAGGTAGTGTCTCAATTACTAGGTAATCCAGGTCAAAGCACAACAGGTCTTCTATACGAGCATATACCGCGCTTCGCAGGAAGTGAAATTCTTACTCAAATAGTAGATGGCAGGCTCGTTTTGGCCTTTCTCATCATGCTGGGCGAACATGCACCTGGACGCTTTTTTTACGATACGGACGGATACGATGCGAGAGGACTCCACGGCACAGGCGGCATCAGGACGGAAGGATTGGAAAGGTATCTCTTGATTCTGTCAAATGCCTCTTGGCATTTCTCCGTCCAATTTGTGGGAGCGTCCTTCTTGAGTAATTTGAGGATTGGCTCTATAATCACAGTTGACTGGGCTATGAACTGTCAAAGATAGTTCAACCTTCCTAAGAAGCTCATGACTTCTTTCTTGGTTTTGGGAGGTGGAAGCTCCTGAATTGCTTTGATCTTGGTAGGGTCTAGTTTAATACCCCTACGGCTGACTATGATCCTAGCAGCTTACCTGCAGGCACTCCAAACGTGCACTTTGCCAGGTTCAGCTTTAGATTGAATTTGCGAAGTCTTTCAAAGAACTTACGCAAGTGTATTGTATGTTCCGAGCTTTATCTTGATTTTATGATGACATCGTCCACATAGACTTCAATCTCTCGATGCATCATATCATGGAACAGAGTGGTCATAGCTCTGATGTACATGGCACCGACATTTTTTGAGGCCGAACGACATTACCCTATAATGGTTGACTCCCCAAGGGGTGATAAAGAATGTCTTTTCAACGTCTTCTTCGCTCATGAGTATTTGATGGCACCCGGTGAAACAATACACAAATGACTATAGCTCATGTTTGGCACAGTTGTCTATTAGAATGTGGATGTTTGGGAGAGAAAAGTTGTCTTTTAGAATCGCCCAGTTGAGATCTCGGTAGTCCACGCAGATCCGTATCTTTCCGTCCTTTTTGGGTACCGGCACCATGTTGGCCAACGAAGTAGGGTAAGACGTCACTGTAACGGTTCGCTTTTTATGCGGGTTGAGGCATAAAAGCTACTACGAACTCGTTGGTGCTCTTTCAGACTTATTTTGGAAAAGAGTAGCCACCTAATTTTTAGGATATTAGGAAAACTGGGGGTGAAGGGTTTATTGAAATGTAGTGAAAAATCCTCCCTAATCTAGAGTTCTAGGTAAGGTTTCTGATGATCCCCTGGGGAAGGTGGTAGGCACCCTAGTATTAAGGATCCGTATTATACGGTTGACCTTCGAATTCCAACGTATGAGTATTTGCATGAACTGTCTATTTAGTGTTTATTCTCGCGAAAATCTTGTCATTTTGCGTATCATTCTGAAAAAAGGGAATTTGAATATGTTCCTTTTATATATAAGGTATGTAGGTTCGGATTTATGATATTCGGGTAAAATAATTTCCCCTTTTGTATGTAGGGGTGATGTATTTTGTTTAAAAAAAGAGTATAAAGTCGTCGTCTTTATACATGTTAGTTGGAAAATATAACTTATTGTGTTTTGAAATGTCCAATTTTGTCCATGCTTGACTCATATTTATTTTGTTCGGTCCATATAAAACGTTTGGAACACTTTATCCGGGAACTCATACATACGAATGTATTTACTTTAGGAAATGCATTGTTTTGAGGCTAATCACAAAATTGGTCCCGTGTTTGGGCCTTGTAGCTAACATTGTGGTTTCTTGAAAGAGATCTGCCTATTTTTGGGCCCAAATGTGTTTGTGTTTAAAGGCTTTTAGGGTGTTTATGCCATCTCCCTTTATTTTGCAAATGGGCCTTTGGCCTGAAAAATCCTTTTTGTTTTGGCTGTTCCAGGCCTTGTTCTTTTTTTTTTTTTTTTTTTTTTTCTAAAATCAGTGGGGTTTGGCCTCAATTTATACCAAATTAGTCATAAAACACTTATCTATTTTATCCTTTAGTTCTAGAAAACAAAACTCGATTTTGGCTTTGGAAAATCAATCCATTTTTCCTAACATATTGCGATGCTCATGGCTTTGAAATACTCTTTTCATTTATTGTTTTAGAGATTTAAAACCGTATCAAATAGTTTAATTAATCCTCTTTTAAGTTATCAAAATCGTTACGCTAAATCCAATTTTTGAAAGAAAACGGTTTGGGGACTTAGAGTCAATCTAAACGGCATAAGTACCGTTGTCCTAAGACTACTAGTTCACACCATAAGGATTCCATTGTGACATGAGTTTTTACAAGTCTACAAATACATGAAAACTCAAAAATGGAGGA
>NW_026726694.1:0-38640 GCF_029784015.1 Lycium ferocissimum | reverse complement strand
TATCCCGTACTTTGTACATTGGGATATATCTACCAAGGTTAACACATATTTAGATTGTTATATCGAAAAGTTAAGGACAAAACCATTTCGGGATACAAAGTCGAGACTTTTGACCTTCAATTTTGTTTTGAGACATAAGTTGTTTATGAATTTGTTGGCATGAAACATTTAGGAAAATTTGGGACTAAAAGTGAAATAATGGAAAGTTGGCAATTCATGAAAATTGGCCATGTGGCTTGGAAATGGTCCCCACACATTTTGTGGCCAAATTTAATTGGTCCAACCCATGTGTGGGCCATGGGACACTTGTATTACTTATATAAGAGAGCAAAAGATGACTAATAAGTCATCTTCATACCATTCCACACTTAGAGAAAAATCAAGAACCTTGGATGAAAATAAAGGGCCATTCGGCCAAGAGGGAAAAATTGGAGGTCCAAAAATTGATCATGGAAAATTATTTTCTTCTAGTTTCTCTACTAATTGGAAGGTCCTAAACAACATGAAGTGGTTGTTGGAGCAAACAAATCCCTTGTTCATGCAATTCTCAACCCTAGCTAAGTTGAAGAACAAAGTGGAAAAGGGTAAGTTTTAATCCTCTTTTCATATGTTATGCATGGTTTGTGTATGTTGTGGAGTGTGGAAATGAATGAAATTCATGAAAGTGTGGTGTTGATGTTGTGGCCGTGTGTTGTGTTGTGGCCGTGTGTATGTGATGTTATGTAGAAGTGATGGATTAATTTTATTTAGCATGTTTGATTGTTGTAGTGTGTTAAGATGAATGAAAATCATGAAGTTGGTAGGTTGGGGTGGTGGCCGAATATGGCCACCCTTGTGTGGTTAAGAATGAATTGATTCGGTTTAGTATTTTGGTTGTCGTCGTTATGGATTTTATGATTAAAATGAGAGTTTAATGATTCAAGTGGATGTTGTAATTGTTGCGGGCTGATTTGGAAGCTAATGTGATTTTAACATAGTTTCTTGAATTTATGAGAATGATGTTGTTAACATGCGGATTATTGGTGTAGTTCATGAATTTGGAAGAAAGAAATGTGTTGTTGATGTTCCTATGGAAATTGGAAGGTTTCGGATTTTGGGTATGTTGGTTGAGTCGTTTAAATGTTGTGCGAATCGTTTGAAGCATTTTTGAATTTTGTTTGAATAGTTTCGGATTAGTATTTGAACGTACAAGCCTTGATGTTGGCTTGATCATATGTGGTTAATTGAATATAAATGGAATGTCGTCGAATTATGTAGAAATGAGTTATTGACGTTAGAATGCATTCTGAATTGATTATTGATGTTGTGGGTATGGTTGTTGGTATTGTTGTTAAAGATTTGGCCGAGTTGAATTCTCGGGGTTGTTGCATTTACAGGGGAAATGCTGCCCAAATTTCTGTAGAATTAAGTGCTAGTTTGGAATTGAATGTCTAAATGCCTTTAGTTAATGTTGGTATTTAATGACGTATTGTAGATCTTGGAAAGTCTGCGACGTAAGTTTGGATTAGCTTCGAGAGTGGACGAGGTATGTAAAGCTCAACCCTTCCTTCTTTTGGCATGCCTTAGTTACAAATAGGCTATGACACGAGTCTCGAGGAAATTTTATTCTCGCAATCCGAGCATGTCTATGATTCTTATTTGTTTCTTGGTAGTCGTATGTTTGATGTGATGAAATATTGGCCCTTATGTCTTTGGAATAATTGATTTCCAAATGTTGTATAAAAAGTTTTGTTTTTAAAGAGTTCCGTAACTACGAACGACCGTAACTTTCACAGAAAGGCTCGGATTGCCTCGATATGTTCGTAGGAGATTCTATGGCGTATGATGAGTATGTTTTCCATAGGCGGGCCCGGCTCGGGTCGATACCCGTCCGTGGGTCCCGCGACTTTCCGTTATGTAATTCTGATGACTTTTGAAAGCACAGAGTATGACTATCTTTTCGACCCCCCGAGTATGATCATATACTTATCTGTTGAGTCTGAAATGATGATTCTTATACTTATGATTCCGATACGTATCTATGATTTCCAAAGTTCTATTTGATATGTTCCCGAGTGGCATTCGGGGGAAACTTGATTTGACTATTTTCTCGATTTTAAATGATAATTCGTTTTGACTATTCGTTGAAGTTTTTGGAAAGTGATTTAAACTGCATATAGCCTCTCACGACTCTGCTCGTGCATATGGTTGTTATATCTTTCGACGAGTCCCGGACCGGTTCTGTTATCGTGCGCACTATGTTATACTCCGGTGTTATGCTGTGTTATGGTTCGCCGAGCCCCTCGCTAGAGGGCCGGGTTCCGTTTATATTGGTGTTATGCTGTGTTATGGCGTTATGATGTGTTATGATGTGTGATATGTCGGGTTACGGAGATTTGAAACCTTCTGGTGTTATGCTGTGTTATGGCGCCAACGACGGGAGGGCGACCATATTCTAAGAGCCCCATGCATGGTTTATGTTTTAATGAGTAAGCATTTTGATATTCTGGATATTGCATTTACTTTCTGTACTTCTGGTTTGATTATGATCTTGCTTACTATATTTCATGCTTTGCATACTCGATTGACATATTTAAAGTCATCGACCCCCCTTCTTTTCTTTCCTTCGGGGGTGCGTTTCATGCCGCGCGTTGTACGGTATATATTTGGATGATCCACCACTTAGGATTCCGGTTCAAATTTGTCTTGGAGCGCTCCCTTGTTCCGGAGCCTATACTTTGGTCCCGATTCTGTTATTGTACATATGCATATGTTTATTCAGGGGTACGGCGGGGCCCCCGTTCCGTCATATGATTTGGTTATGATTCTTAGAGGTCCGTAGACATATATGTGTGGGTATGGGAAGTCACTTTGTTCGGTCATGTCCGTGTGGTTTGTGTTTGGACGTCCCCCGTATTCTGATAGCCTTGCTGGATTATATGTGATATCATTTTTAAGCGAAAGATTTGACTACGATGTGTATGTATGTGTTTGTGACAATGTTGGGGCGACGTATCACTATTCTTCGTATGTATAAGATACGATTATGCCGGCTATGGTCTGATGTCGACTTTTGCATATGTCCAATTTGTTTGTACGCTGATTATGGTTAGCAGGTGCGTCTGGGTGCCCAGCTCGGGCACTAGTCACGGCCTACGGGGTTGGGTCGTGACAAAAGTGGTATCAGAGCAGTTCGTCCTCGGATTGTCTACGGCACCGTGTCCGGCGAGTCTTGTTTATGGTGTGAAGCCGGCCACACTTATAAACAGGAGGTTGCGGGGCATTTAGGAATCAGTGACCCTTTTTCTATCTTAGATCGTGCGATAGAGCCAAGTCATAGGAAATGAGATTCCTCGTACTAACTTTTGATTTCAGCGGAAGGACGACCTCGACAGAAGAAAGCGATTGACGATATTGGAGGCTACAAAGCACGCAGGTAAGCTAAGGTACGAAAGATATATGTCAGGTAAGGTATTGAGGTACGATTGAAATGTAAAGTTGAAAAAAAAAAAAAGTCCGGGAGGTCTTTGGAAAGCGAACAGAAAGTGTAACAAAGTGCGGATTGAATTGAACATATGAGGTAAGTTCATCGTTTTCATACTATTGTTGATATTGGGAGCCCCGTGTGGCCGTATATATGATATGATATATATATATATATATATATATATATATATATATATATATATATATATATATATATATATATATATGTTGGCCCTGTGAGGCATTGTTGGTATTCCCTGCGTGCAGGTTTTGAGATAGTAAGAAATACAGAGGAAACTCTGCCGAAATTTTTCCAGAAATAAACAGAGAAATGAGATATGGGTTTGCGATATGCCTGGAAAGGTTGTGTCAATAGTAAGGATAGAATTTGATTAAGTTGCAAGTACGGCTGACCTTGATAAATAAGTTAACTACTGAATTGGTAGTAATAGTAATTAGGAGGTCGATATTGATATGATGAAAAGGAATTTGGAAAGGGCTTGCGATATTAAGAAATGACTTAGAAGAGGTTGGCGAATCTTGATAGAGTGTTATATTAAGGTACCAATTGAATTGATAAGCGGGGATTAATTATGACGAGTTCATAGTTAGAAAGAAATAATAGTATGATTAAGACAAGGACACGGAGGAAAAAAAAATTGCGACGGATATGAATGTATGGATAATACAGCTGTGAGATATTAAGGTTAAGAAGTGTTATGCTATAAGATGAGTTACGAACAGGATATTATGTGAGTATAATAAGGAATGTTATGAAAATGAGCAAAGCCTAGCGAGGAAGCGACAAAGGATATGACGTGATCTATGTGACTAAAGTATGAAGGCGAGCTAGTGAAAAAAAAAAAAAGAGGAAGAGAAGAGATGAAAGGAAAAGCGGGCGAGATAAGAGTGCGGTAATAGATGATGACATGTGTAGCCGAGAACACGAGTAATATCAGTGACGGAACTGAGAAAGACCAAACTGTAGCAAGATGAACAATGCGGCAGAGTGAGTGCTAGGAAAAGACTGGTATGATAAGAACAAATAGGGATGAACAGAATATGATTTGGAAACGAGAAAGGGATTAGGTAGGAGAAATTTTTTTCGAAAATGTAGCGGTTTTATAAAGCTCCTCGTGCGCGAAAAAAGGATGGACATAGGCGGGGAAATATGGTAAGGGAATCCTAAAGGGAGCACCTGAGATAGACGTAATTAAATGAGTACGAATATGGAACGAAAAGGAAATACATAGTTGTGAATTTAAAGGTGCAGTACGACGACATGGTGATAAGATAAGGCTATTAGTGAGACGAACTTGGTGTGTTTCTGAGTGAGTTAGAAGCCTATGTTGGGCACGCAGTAAGGGTAAAAAGGCATTAAGCATAAAGTGATACTGCGTGCACACGACTTCACCTCGAAAATAATGGGATCTTTAAGCGGCAAAGACAGTAAGCTTGAGGAACAGATGGTGCAGTATAATGTCGTCAAAAGAACAGATGGTGTAGGTTAAGGCAAAGATACTATTCCAAGAGAATTTTGGATACTTATCGTTGGAATATACGTGCCACCTAGCTGAGAATTTGGAATGCCTACAAGTATTAAAGAATTATTGATTGAAGTACGAGACCCTTTCTAATTCGGCAGCAGATGTGTTATGAGACCGTTCTGAAATCTGTTAAGCCTCCAATTTACTCCAGATTATGTGCTGAAGGTCATGCGACGAGGTTGACGCGATCATATTAACGTCAGAGCATCGAATTTCATCAGAATCCCAAAGTTAAGCGTGCTGGAGTGGGAGCAATTTTAGGATGGGTGACCCCCTGGGAAGTTTTCCGAAAATCTTACAATTTAGACGTAAGAGGCAAGTGAGAAGCTAGGTTAATCTGAGGAAAAATTAGAGTCTGCGGAGTGGGCAGAAACCTTAAGAGGTTGTGTAGCACGAGGCAGACTGAACCGGTGAAAAAGAAAGAAGATGCATTACAGCTTTAGAATCAGGGTAAGTTGAATGGCGTTTGGGAATATTTTGTAAGTAGGATAGTAGCAATTATGTATACGTATGTATATGACATTCCATATATGACTATATCAGCGGGTATGTACATCCCAAAGAACCGACGTGGCGGCATATTGGAAGACAATAATCGGACGAGATAACGAGCTTAAGTGAAAAAAAATGGCACAGGTATTATAAAACAAGCTGATGATGTTTTCACTACCGGTTAAGCTCAGAAGGTTCTAATATAATGATATTCTGAAAAAGAAAGAAAGTGAGTAAATGGAAGGCAAGGTGACCCAAATGTCGGGAAAAAGCGAAAAGTAAGAAACATGAGAGAGTGAAGCCTCCAAGAGAAACGACGGGCAAAACGCGGGACTATTTGGATAGGGATTTGAAGATAGGCATGTGAAAGGAATAGAATGTAGTAGTATGGCACCAGAGAGGAATGTGTGGTACGAAAGGATAGTGACCATGACGCGATATGAGAAGTAAAGGAAAGAATGATTAGGCCGTACAACGATGCTAAGAGATTTCCTAACTCTCGAAAGATAAGTGCCGAGACGATGGATATCACTGTTGGTACATTAAGACCTCCTTAGTAAGGGGGGGGGGGGGGGAGAGAACATATTAGGCTCGAAAAGGACTATGGCATCCTCATGCCCCGGAAGGGCAAATTTATTAGCCTGGAGCTAGAGTTTGAAATGATCGCCAGTACAAGGAAATCGGAAACGCATATACTTGTATTATGAGAGAATCGTAAAAGAGTAAGAATTTTCGCAGCCCTATGCGTTTGAGTTGTGTTATAAGATTTGAGGCATAAAGGTTAAAGGAATAGCTGTGTGGCAAGAACCCAAGAATTTAGTTTAAACTCGAATTATGAGTTGCCATAAGTGTAGCGGTACTGTGAAGGATAGCGAAGGATGCAGGACCATTTCGTATAGACATAACCATTATGTTCACCAACGACAAAGTCATGTGAGTAAACATTCGAATGTAAAAATGAATGGTGATAAGGATGTAAGGACTAATGACGCTGACCATTGAACCGCCAGGAGTTAGTACAATAGCATATCCAAGACCATTTATCCAGTTAAAGGCTATGCGCAATTATATGGAGAGACTTCATAACATTCTCACATCTATGATCTCAGACATAAGAGCTCCGTTTACAGTTAACTCCTGGAGCTCACTCCAAAAGGGATGATGTCATAAGTGAGTCTCGATACAGTATGTCACCCCTAGTTTGACGGGCTGGTCGAGCGTAACTATTTTCGGGCTAAGGGATATGTTGCGGGCCTGCATTATCGATTTTAGAGGCAGCTGAGACGATTATTTGCCGCTTGTGAGTTTGAATATAATAATACTTACCATTCTAGCACCCAGATCACCGTACGAGGCTGCGTGTGCAGGAAGTGCAGGTCACCCATTTGTTGGTTCGATATGGGCGAAACTAAGTTAATTGGCTCAGATATGATTCAGCAAGTAGCTGACGAAGTAAAACTCATTCGGGAGCGGTTATTAGCAGCTCAGATTCGACAGAAGTCATATGCAGATATTCGACGTCGACACCTAGAGTTCCAGGTCGACGATTGGGTATCTTTGGAAGTGTCATCCTTGAAGGGTGTTACGAGATTCGGCAAGAGAGGCTTAGTCCGAGATATATTGGACCTTAACGGATTGTCCGTAAGATAGGCAAGGTTGCTTATGAATTAGATCTACTGTCGGATTTGGAAACAGCGCATTTGGTCTCCCACGTGTCAATGCTTCACAAATATGTAGGCGACCCCTTCAGAGTATTTTCCCCAGATGACATCCAGGTAACAGAGGAATTAGCCTACGAGGAACAGCCTATATCTATACCGGGTCGTCAGATGAGAAGATTGCGTACTACAGACATAGCTTCTGTTAAAGTATTGTGGCGGAACAATAACGGGGGAAAAGATGGAGAATACGTATTCCTACTTATATCCTATGTCTTCAGGAAATCCAAATTCCCGGATGGGTTATGTGGATTGATTAACGAACTGTATGTAACGGCTATGAAAGAACCCCTCCCCCCCCCGAAGTGCTTATAAGACCCTCCAAGACCAGTTTAACATTCGAGGACGAATGTTCTAAAGGGGGGAGGATGTTATATCCCGTATTTTGTACATTGGGATAATCCGGGTTAACCACGAAAAGTTAAGGACAAAACCATTTCGGGATACAAAGTCGAGACTTTTGACCTTCGATTTTGTTTTGAGACATAAGTTTTTTATGAATTTGTTGGCAAGGGAACATTTAGGAAAATTTGGGACTAAAAGTGAAATAATGGAAAGTTGGCAATTCATGAAAATTGGCCATGTTGGCCATGTGGCTTGGAAATGGTCCCCACACATTTTGTGGCCAAATTTAATTGGTCCAACCCATGTGTGGGCCATGGGACACTTGTATTACTTATATAAGAGAGCAAAAGATGACTAATAAGTCATCTTCATACCATTCCACACTTAGAGAAAAATCAAGAACCTTGGATGAAAAATAAAGGGCCATTCGGCCAAGAGGGAAAAATTGGAGGTCCAAAAATTGATCATGGAAAATTATTTTCTTCTAGTTTCTCTACTAATTGGAAGGTCCTAAACAACATGAAGTGGTTGTTGGAGCAAACAAATCCCTTGTTCATGCAATTCTCAACCCTAGCTAAGTTGAAGAACAAAGTGGAAAAGGGTAAGTTTTAATCCTCTTTTCATATGTTATGCATGGTTTGTGTATGTTGTGGAGTGTGGAAATGAATGAAATTCATGAAAGTGTGGTGTTGATGTTGTGGCCGTGTGTTGTGTTGTGGCCGTGTGTGTGTGATGTTATGTAGAGTGATGGATTAATTTTATTTAGCATGTTTGATTGTTGTAGTGTGTTAAGATGAATGAAAATCATGAAGTTGGTAGGTTGGGGTGGTGGCCGAATATGGCCACCCTTGTGTGGTTAAGAATGAATTGATTCGGTTTAGTATTTTGGTTGTCGTCGTTATGGATTTTATGATTAAAATGAGAGTTTAATGATTCAAGTGGATGTTGTAATTGTTGCGGGCTGATTTGGAAGCTAATGTGATTTTAACATAGTTTCTTGAATTTATGAGAATGATGTTGTTAACATGCGGATTATTGGTGTAGTTCATGAATTTGGAAGAAAGAAATGTGTTGTTGATGTTCCTATGGAAATTGGAAGGTTTCGGATTTTGGGTATGTTGGTTGAGTCGTTTAAATGTTGTGCGAATCGTTTGAAGCATTTTTGAATTTTGTTTGAATAGTTTCGGATTAGTATTTGAACGTACAAGCCTTGATGTTGGCTTGATCATATGTGGTTAATTGAATATAAATGGAATGTCGTCGAATTATGTAGAAATGAGTTATTGACGTTAGAATGCATTCTGAATTGATTATTGATGTTGTGGGTATGGTTGTTGGTATTGTTGTTAAAGATTTGGCCGAGTTGAATTCTCGGGGTTGTTGCATTTACAGGGGAAATGCTGCCCAAATTTCTGTAGAATTAAGTGCTAGTTTGGAATTGAATGTCTAAATGCCTTTAGTTAATGTTGGTATTTAATGACGTATTGTAGATCTTGGAAAGTCTGCGACGTAAGTTTGGATTAGCTTCGAGAGTGGACGAGGTATGTAAAGCTCAACCCTTCCTTCTTTTGGCATGCCTTAGTTACAAATAGGCTATGACACGAGCCTCGAGGAAATTCTATTCTCGCAATCCGAGCATGTCTATGATTCTTATTTGTTTCTTGGTAGTCGTATGTTTGATGTGATGAAATATTGGCCCTTATGTCTTTGGAATAATTGATTTCAAATGTTGTATAAAAAGTTTTGTTTTTAAAGAGTTCCGTAACTACGAACGACCGTAACTTTCACAGAAAGGCTCGGATTGCCTCGATATGTTCGTAGGAGATTCTATGGCGTATGATGAGTATGTTTTCCATAGGCGGGCCCGGCTCGGGTCGATACCCGTCCGTGGGTCCCGCGACTTTCCGTTATGTAATTCTGATGACTTTTGAAAGCACAGAGTATGACTATCTTTTCGACCCCCGAGTATGATCATATACTTATCTGTTGAGTCTGAAATGATGATTCTTATACTTATGATTCCGATATGTATCTACGATTTCCAAAGTTCTATTTGATATGTTCTCGAGTCGCATTCGGGGGAAAACTTGATTTGACTATTTTCTGATTTTAAATGATAATTCGTTTTGACTATTCGTTGAAGTTTTTGGAAAGTGATTTAAACTACATATGGTTACTCACGACTCTGCTCGTGCATATGGTTGTTGTATCTTTCGCCGAGTCCCGGGCCGGTTCTGTTATCGTGCGCACTATGTTATATTCCGGTGTTATGCTGTGTTACGGCTCACCGAGCTCCTCGATAGAGGGCCGGGTTCCGTTTATATTGGTGTTATGTTGTGTTATGGCGTTATGATGTGTTATGATGTGTGATATGTCGGGTTACGGAGATTTGAAACCTTCTGGTGTTATGGCGCCAACGACGGGAGGGCGACCATATTCTAAGAGCCCCATGCATGGTTTATGTTTTAATGAGTAAGCATTTTGATATTCTGGATATTGCATTTACTTTCTGTACTTCTGGTTTGATTATGATCTTGCTTACTATATTTCATGCTTTGCATACTCAGTACATATTTCGTACTGACCCCCTTTCCTTCGGGGGCTGCGTTTCATGCCGCGCAGGTACAGGTATATATTTGGATGATCCACCAGCTTAGGATTCCAGTTCAGCTGTCTTGGAGCGCTCCCTTGTTCCGGAGCCTATACTTTGGTCCCGATTCTGTTATTGTACATATGCATATGTTTATTCAGGGGTACGGCGGGGCCCTGTTCCGTCATATGATTTGGTTATGATTCTTAGAGGTCTGTAGACATATATGTGTGGGTATGGGAAGTCACTGTTCAGTCATGTCTGTGTGGTTTGTGTTTGGACGTCCCCCCGTATTCTGATAGCCTTACTGGCTTATATGTGATATCATTTGCTGAAAGATTTGACTACGATGTGTATGTATGTGTTTGTGACAATGTTGGGGCGACGTATCACTATTACGTATGTATATATGTTGGTGTGCACCCCGTTGAGGTACTTGTGACATTGAGCTTGCGCGTTAATAATTGACATATGCATTGCACGCATTCTCTCATATTATCATGCATGGCCGATATCTGCGTAATGATCCAGTGATATTTGATAAACTCTTTTACTTGGGTGATTGTGAAAAAGGCCGATGTCCGAAGATCCATTCTGGTATCGTTATTTATATGAAACTGATACTTGATAACTCTTTTACTTGAGTGATTGTGAGGAGGCCAATGTCCGAGGTTCAATTTCGGAATCGTTGATTTATGAAATTGATATTTGACAATTCTTTTGAGTGATTGTGAGGAGGCTGATGTCCGATGGTTATATTCGGGCATCATTGTTTCATGGCCGATTCCGATGTTATTCCGGATCGATTGTAGTGCATGGGCTCCGCGGATCCCCCAGAGTGGTGCCGGTGAGACTCCCCCTGTGAGCAATTAGTCAGGGTCCCATCTGCCTGTTTGGCAAAGATCATGGACGGGTGGCACTCAGACTTCGCGAGTCACACAGGGTTGTGCTGCCGAGACACCGATATTTCTATCCGGAGTACATGTGTACATCTCATTTGCATGGCATGGCATGACATCACATTCATACCATTATCGCATTGCATTGCCTTATGACTTGAGTGAGATGTCGTGATGACTGTATTGTGATGGATTATGTTGTTGATTCTATTGTGTTTATTGTTCCAGGATTAGATATACTCAGACGTATTATATTGGGGTTAGACACTTACATAGGTGTTGATGGATACTCGGTTACGATTATATTTTTCCATGCGTGATTGGTTTACTTGTTTATCTGCATTATTTTCTGAATTGTGCTAACTATGCTTAGTCGGCCTATGATGCCTACCAGTATTGTTGATTGTACTGACCTGCACTTGTTGCATTCTTGTATGAATGTAGAGTATCAGGCCGGATCTACTTCTCTGACTCGTGGCTGATCGACTCCTCAGCTTCTACTTGAGTTTTCCAGGGTGAGCATAGCGTCCGCTAACCTTAAAGACTCTTCTATTGCTTATGTCTTAATTTTCCTTCAATACATGATTTGAGACATTTTATGTATTATTATTCAGACCTTAGTATTCGAATTTAGATGCTCTTGTATGACCAAACCAGATACTGCGGTGGATTCATTTTGTCACGACCCAACCCCGTAGGCCGTGACTAGTGCCCGAGCTGGACACTCGTATGCGCACATCGTTAACTATAATCATCCCACAACTAGCATTATAAGGAACTCATATATAAAAAGGCAATACGTCATCTCAAAACTGTCGCATATACAGATATATCATAGCAACCTGTCTCCTGAGGAGTTACGACTTTCAACAGATGATACTACACATAGGCCGGCAAAGCTGTCATAATATAAGGGAACGTCCCAACCATATACGAGCCAACAAGGCTACCATAACACACGGCTTCCAAATATATATATATATCTACGCAAGCTGACAAGGCTGCCACTACACACAACATCCCAAAACACATATATATACGCAAGCCGACAAGGCTGCCACTACGAATGGGAACGCCCCAAAACATAAGTCATACAGACAGAACTGAACAGTAACTATATACAAACCCACACATATGTCTACAGACCTCTAAGAGTAACAACAGTATCATATGACGGGACAGGGCCCCGCCGTACCCCTGGATAGACACATATATACAACAAAGGGATCTGTACCAAAAATGTTACATCCGGCAATTTTGCGCATTTGGAAAACTTGGAATTAACCTTGACTTGTAAGGAACAAGGTCATGTTTGGATTTTTCTTAGTATGTGTATGTTGGTTATGGAAGCTTGAATGCGGAAACAATGGAGAAGGTCTAAGGGAAAATTTGGAATTTTGGAAATTTGCTTCGGGAAGTACAAAACAAGAATTATAAGGAATTGGGCTCAAAAAGAAATATGAAAATTAAGGCCCAAAGAGAAGGGTGGCCGGCCACTACAAGGCCCAATCCCAAGTTTAATTAATTTTGCATGTGCTAATTAATTATAAAAGGATCATAAGCCTAGAAGTTTCAAGAAAAACAAAAGGAAAAATCAACAAAAAAGAAGAGCCATTCGGCTCTAGAGAGAAAAGAAGGAAAAAAAAGAAGAAAAATTCTTGGAGCCAAATCCTTGGGTTCAAATTTATTTCTTGTGGGATTATTACTAAGTGCAAGATTATCTACAACTTGGTATCATTATCTTAGCAAGAGGATAACTCTAGTGGCAAGTGAGAACTTGGAGGAAAGGTAAGGATTTCATGCCTTTGTTATGTTATGGAAGGTTACATATATGTTATGGTGTGTAGAGTTGCATGAATATCATGAAATTGTGGTGTGTGTGTGTGTGCATGGCCGTGTGGTTGTGCAAGTGTGTGCATGGCCGTGTATATGTGTGTTGTGGTGTAGGCAAGGTTGAGTTAATTTTATGTTGTATTCTAGTTATGGATGTTGTGAAATTTATATTGGAAATGAAAGTTGAATGAATTGGGTTGAATTGGAAAATATGGATGTTGGCCGTGGCTATGGAAGAATTGGAGATAGTGATGAATTGTTTTGTTTGACATGTTGGATGTATTGTTATGATTCTTATAATCTAAACGGAGGAAAAATGATGTAAGTTTGTATTGATTTGGAAGGGTTGGAAGAATTATGGCCTTATGTTGGAAAGTTTGTATATTTTGTATACTTTGTATATATATTGTAGAAATATTATGAAACGCTTCCGTATGGTATTGTAATGATTTTGATTAGTGGTGAATGTGAGTACGATGGTGATGGTTTGAAATTTGAAGTCGGAATGAAAACAATTGCATTATGTAAGAAGAAGACTAGTTGCGTATTGTATTGTGTTTTATTGTGATTGTTGATGTTGTTGATGTTGTTGTTGGGTTGTTGTTGGTTGTTTGAGCCGAGTTGAATCTCGGGGGGTTATATTTATAGTGGAGGTGCTGCCGAAATTTCGGTAGCTAAGTATAAACCCAAGAGTGAAATGTTAACTCTCATGAATAGTAACTGGAAAAGGTAACCATTTGCAGACTTTTGACGAAACGGGAATTGAGATTGGACGAGCGTAAGGCGAAACCAAGGTATGTAAAGTCTTGCCCTTCATTCTTTGGCATGTTCTGAATATAACAGGCTTGAAAGCGAGCCTTGATCTCACTTCTGCTCCTCATACTCCGAGATTGAAAATAGCTCAAAACTATTCAGTAAGATTGAATTATTCCTTTACCTTTTGTCGGCAAAATTGCCCATATGTGCCTAACTTCCATAAATGGAGTCGGAACACTCTAAGATGATTATGGACGACTCCCTAAGGTTTATTATCCATGATTTACGTACTACGCTATGGTTGGGTCCGAGGTGGGTCCACAAAACCACGATAGTTCTTATAAAGCAAAAATTGACTCCTTTTGTTTGATTTTCGTAGTTAACTCTTGGCTACCATATGATAAGTGTTATGACACACCGGAACGCTTCTCGGACACTCGTTCGATATAATCTGTCATGCCATCCCAAATGACACGTATGCGTACCTATTATAACTATGATCCGATAATTCGATTTGTCTTATCTTCCGAACTAGTTCGGTTCATTAAGTACGTATGTCGGTCTCAGTATGTATATGGTTTCTCATGGATGCCGTTCGTGGATGCCTCAATGCTTCCTTCACGCGCCCGGGCCAGGTTACGTGATTCGTGCACTTCACCGCATTGTTCACCGCGTCCCTCGGATGTGCGGGCCGAGATCTGTTACATCTGATTATGATCCGATTATGTGATATTATGGGGATGGCGGCCGGATGGCATTTGATACGATTTGTCCGTTCACCGCGTCCCGTACTACGAGGGCGGGTTACGTACCGCGTCCCTTATTAAAGGGCCGGGATCGATTTATGATATGTATGTCCGTATATGCTTATGACTCGCATGCATGATTACTGTCGACACACACATCGTACGTCGATCCGGATTATGGCTCTGTCTGTCATACTTCGTACGTCGATTCGGACTACGATTAAATCGTCTCGTCATATTTCTGAGTTTTGATCCTGTCCGAGAGTCTGTCTGTCACTCCTCTGTACTTCGGACTCTATTTATGATTTGTGATCGCACTCTGTGCCTCTGATTTGCATTGTACTTCCGTTAGCTATATTCTGTACTTCTGGTCCGTATTGAAACTCCGTCCGCTACAGTCCCTAAATCTGACACATGATGATTCTGTCGGCACACCCTGAAAGTCTGGCTCCGTTACGAATCCGGTTCTGTCTGTTATGATTTTGCATGTTGGACTCCGATTATTATGATTATGTATGTTATATTTCCGCTTTACATACTCGGTACACTTTCGTACTGACCCCCTGTTCTTCGGGGGCTGCGCTACATGCCCGCAGGTACAGACGCGCAGCGTGATACGCCGCCAGTGTAGGACATCGGTTTGCTGTCTGAAGAGCTCCCTTTGATCCGGAGCTGATACTTTTGGTATATATCTTCTGTTGTTTGTATGTTCAGTATATATGGTCATTTGGGTACGGCGGGGCCCTGTCCCGTCTTCTGATTCTGTTCTGTATGTTAGAGGCCTGTAGACATGTTTGTGGGTTGTGGGTTGTCACTGTTCGGGTAAGTGAGTACGAGTCTGCGGTCTGAGTATTTTTGTTTATTATGATAGCCCCAACGGCTTATGTACAGGTTTAAGTATATATATATGTATGTTCATGCGCAGCACCTTATATCTGTATGAATTTATGTATGTCTGAACGGAATTAGCTGTTTGGTACGCCAGATCTGTTAGGTAGGTACGTATGGGTGTCCAGTTAGGACACCAGTCGCGGCCACGGGGTTGGGTCGTGACAAAAAAAGCTAGGCTCCAGAACAAGGGAGCACTCCGAGATAGTTGAATAGGAATCCTACGCTGGTGGATTACCGAAATGAGAATCTGTACCTGCGGGCATGAAACGCAGCCCCTTCGAAGAAAGGGGGTCAGTACGAAATATGTATTGAGTATATAAAGCATGAAATATAGTAAACAGGATCATAACTGAAATAAGAAGTACAGAAAATGAGTACAATAACCAAAATACCAAAATGCTTGCTTTTGAAACACAAATCATGCATGTCAATATCATATAGCATATCCGGCCCTTTATAGGACTCGGTAAACATGGTCGCCACCCCGTCTTTGGCGCCATAACACAGCATACTCCAGAGCACAGCATAACTCTGTATCACAGCATAACTTCGTATCACGACGATAACTCGTATCACGGATAACTCCGTTCACGGATAACTCCGTATCACAAAGATAACACCATAATATATATATATATACACGTACCCGGCCCTCTACAGTGGGGACTTGGTGAAAGATGTAATCACGAATGCACAAACAGTAGTGAGTAATCATATGCATATAAGTCATCTTTTGAGACTCAATAGATAAGTAGACTAATCAACGCTCGAGTATCGGGACGATAGTCATGTTCGACTTTTGAATATCATTATGAACTATATCAAAATAAGGCCTCGGGGGATGATAGACATGTATTAAGTTAATCCGAGTCAGTTTATAAAAGTTATGGACATTATTCATTATAGAATCCTTTAAGAATAGGAACCTTTATGCATCATTTACGATCCAATCATACAAAAGACTCGAGGACAATAGCTCGACTATATTAAGAATTCTAATATCAAGAACTGAATAAGAATCATAAACATGCTCGGAACTTATGAATAGAGTTACCCCAAAGCTCATATCGTATCTTACTTATATCTAAGACATGCTAAAAGAAAGAAGGGATAGGCTTTACATACCTTTAGCGTTTACTCGCAACACAGCACGTATACGCTGCCCAATAGTACCTCAACCTATATTAAGACGTCAAGAACTACGATTAAACTATGAAGAAATTCAAAACGTATCCTAACGTTAGTAACTCCTTTCTAGATAATTAGACAACGTTTCACTTCTATCCAAACCAACTACTTACAACCATGCCAACATTACTAATCATGCATTCAAGTGTCAACCCGAGGCTATTCAAACATGACTCGAGGACATTCCGGATAGCCCGTACAACACTTCAAAACATCCCAACCAACATACCATACAACCTATAATTTTCCAAGTTCAACAAGAACAATAACAACACATTCCTTCCTTCCAATTTCACAAACTATACCAACAACCACCCGTTAACAACATCATTTATATAAGTGCAAGAAACTATATTAACATCATATTAGCTTCTACAACAGCCCACAAACAATTACAACTCCAACTTGAATCATTAAACCTTCATTCTCACCATAACATCCATAACAACAACAACCAAAATATCAAGTAAATCAATTCACCATTTCCCTACACAAACAGCCCCTACACGGCCTCAACATCTACATACACAATTCCATGATTTCTATTCATTTCTACATACTACAACACGTTCAAACCATCCACAACACGTGCAAAAGGAGATTAAACCTTACCTTTAATACTTGACTTTTCAACTTGGCTCCAACTTGTGCCTTGAATTTATACTTGTTCTTGTTGCCTAAGATCAATTCCACATTATTATACACCTTCTAAGGAGTTGAATTGCTTGGAGAAAATTAAATTTTGATCAAGGTTTTGCAAGATCATTCTCGGCCAGCCATGGCCGAGAGGTTCTCTCTCCCTCTCTAACTTTCTATGTTTGTGAAGATGATGAAAATGGCTTGCTTTGTCATCAAGTTGCTATTTATATGATGCCTAGGTGTTGGACACATGTCCCACTCATGGCTTAAGCCAATCAAATTTGGCCAAGCCATGTGTGGGACCCACTCGGCCACTTAGGGATTAATTAGTGAATAATTAAACTTTAATCCCACTTAATAATCTAATCATGATTAATTAATCTCTAATCTCCAATAATATTTCTATACCAATTAAAATTTATAAACAACTTGTGCATTAAAATAAAATCGGAGGTTAAAAGTCTCTACCTCGGATCCCAAAATAGTGTTGTCCTTAACTTGTCGCGATTAGCTTTAGAATATCCCAATGTTTAAAAATACGGGATATAACATCCTTCCCCCCTTTAGAACATTCGTCCTCGAATGTTATACTAGTCTTACAGGGTCTTATAAACACTTCGGGGGAGTCTCATTTATTGTTATAACACATAGCTTATTTATCAATCAACATAACCTAATTAAGAGTTTAGATTACCTGTAGGCATAGGAAACAAGTGAGGATATTTCTTCTTTATCTCCTCTTCAGCTTCCCAAGTCATCTCCTCCCTATTATTGTTCCGCCACAGTACCTTAACGGAGGCCACGTCTTTAGTACGCAACCTTCTTACCTGACGATCCAGTATAGCTACCGGATTCTCCTCATACGATAGCTCTTCCGTCACCTGGACATCATCCACAGGGAACACCTAGAAGGGTCACCAATGCATTTGCGAAGCATAGACACATGAAACACTTTGGGTGTCTTGCTTCCGGATCAGTTGTGGGTCTAATTCATAGGCAACCTTGCCTACCTTACGAACAATCTGATAAGGCCCAATATATCTGTCACACCCTAACTTCCGATAGGGCATGATGGGCACCCGACCCTTACTTAGGGCCGAGCGAACCCGCAGACTCTCATAATTCTCATAATCGTACTGGGCCCACAGAACGTGTCAAAATACAGAAGGAAATTTTTTCGGAAAACAAACATATTGTTCGTCTTTTTCAAATCAAATAAAATCCAGAACACATGAAATTCATAACACAATGCGTAATGAAACATCGGCTTACATAGCCGTTTACAAACGGACATCTCATACACACGACAGCATGCGCAAAGTCTCTAACATAACTCCGAATACCATACAAGGCATTCTGACTCGGCAGCATTCCGGAGGAAATGGAGCTCGCCAATCCAGCTGGAACATCTTCTGCTAACATCATCTCCTCATCTGTGGGTACCTGCGCGGCATGAAACGCAGCTCCCGAAGAAAAGGGGGTCAATACGGAATATGTGCGAGTATGCAAAGCGAAAAAATACGACGAAGTAAAGTGTACCGAACGCGAGCATAATAGTCCGAATACCAACGTACTTACATCTGACATCCAAATCATATATAAGGGGTTCAGAAGACAAATAGGATAATCAGAATGCCAAAATACTTCGCTTTCTTTTGAAAAACATTTCCGTCTTGCATATACGGAAAATCAAACACATATACCGCGGCCAAATACCCAGCGGTCACTATCACACACATACCGCGGCCATATACCCAGCGGTCAATATCACACATATACCGCGGTCAAATACCCAGCGGCATTATCACACATATACCGCGGCCAAATACCCAGCGGCATTATCAGAATGCACGAGCAAAATCGTGAGTAACCACATGCATGCAAATCTCACATATACACACACCGCGGTCGAGAATCCGGCGGTCGATATCACACACGCGGCTAAGAATCCGGCGGTCAATAACACACACACACACACACCGCGGCCAAGAATCCGGCGGTCATGTCCGCCCCGCGGTCAAGTATCCGGCGGACCATATCACACATACACATGCCGCGGCCAAGAATCCAGCGGTCATGTCACAGCCCGCGGTCAAGTATCCAGCGGACAATATCACACATACCGGCCCGGGACTCGGCGAAAATGTAACAACAGAATGCACGAGCAGAATCACAAGTAGCCAAATACACTTTAAAACATTTACAAAGACTTAATAGGTTATTCGAAACGAACCATCATTTATAGGCCAAAACAGTAGTCGAATCAGATTTTCTTCCGAACGTCACTCGGAAACATATCAAACCGAACTTCAGAATTCGTAGTTACGTATCAAAATCATGTGCATAAAATCCTCATTTCAAACCCGACAGATAAATAAGTAATCATACTCGAGGGTCGGAAAAATAGTCATATTACTTTTTCAAAGATAGGTCGCTGAAACCAAACGTAGAAAGTTGCGGGGCCCACGGACGAGCGTCAACCCAATCCGGGCCCGCCTACGAAAATCATAGACCTTATACGTTATAGAATCATTTGCTAACATATCAAAGCCATCCGGTTCTGTTTGTGAAAGTTACGGGCGTTCGTAGTTTTCGAAATCATTTAGGAACAAAATTCTTTTGAGAACAATACCTTTTATGCAACCTTTGAAACCTTGTCATACAAAAGACATAAGGACCATAATTCGACTACATTAAGAATACGAACATCAAGAACAAATAAGAATCGTTACGAGCTCAAAGCAATCCAATACCGTTCATGAAAGTTACGAACATTTTTAGACATAAGATCCTTTCGGAGTAAAACCGTTTACACAACATTTCAAACTCAATCATATCAGAGACATACGAACCACAGCCTGACCATACTAAGGATGCCAACATCAAAAGCAAATATGAATCACAAACATACTCGAAACTTAAGAATGGAATTACCCCGAGGCACAAATCATGTCATACCTTAATCCCGTCTAAGACATGCCAAAAGAAGGAAAGGTAAGTTTTACATACCTCATTCGCTTCCTAAGCTAATCCAAACTCAAGTCCCGGGCTCTCCAAGAGCTACAATAACGTCATTAGACACCAAACATTAGTCATAGGCACTTAGGAATTCAATTCTAGGCTGGCACTTTATTTACAGAAATTTGGGCAGTATTTCCCCTATAAATTCAACAACCCCGAGAATTCAACTCGGCCAAATCATCAATAACAATACCAACAACCAAACTACAACATCAACAATCAATTCAAAATGTATTTCTAACATTAGTAGCTCTTTTTACATAACTTCACAGCATTCATAATATTCCGACATACTTACTTCCCTCACTCACATTCAAACCAATATCAACGTTTATACATTCGATTACTAATCCAAAACCATACGGACAATATTCAAGAACGCTTTAAACAATTCACACAATTTTTCCAAACAACCAAAACCATATCCCAACTCACCCGAAATTGTCTCCAACTTGAGAACAACACCAAACACATTCTTCTCTTCCAAATTCATAATTTACACCAACAACAATTCCAACAATACCAACATTAACCATAATATTTCCCATTTCAAAATACTTCATAAACATTCCATATGGTGTTTGTCCCATATTTCCATCACAGAACCATTTTATAACGATTTTACGGCTCCTTCTAAAGTAAATAAACCAATATTAACACAAATAGAAAGAGATTCATACCTTTCCCTCGATAATAATGCTATATATTTACTCCTCCACCTTGAACTTAAGCCACAAAAGCCTCAATACGCGGTTTTTGAAGCCGCAACTATCTGTTGTCTGGACCGAAATTTGAGAATTATACCTGGTTTCGGGCTAAAAGTTAGTGGTGAAAGGTTGGGGAATTTTCTAGAATATATTGGAATGTTTTTGGTCTGATTTTTGGCTGAAAATGAGGGGTTAAGCCCGCTTTATAAAGCTGCCGAAGTCAACGTAGCGATGCGTTATGCGTGAGCCTACTCATCAGAGTCCTTGCTTTGTTCATCCGCGGAAATTATTTCGAGACCTAAAACTTTTATAAACCGATCTCTTTATTTGCATACCTGGATATGTCCAAAACTCCATACAATACGTATAACTTATTCAACATCCCAAACTTTTCCTTATTCCAAATTTACCCTTAACACTCCATACCAATGAAAAGATGAATATGCAACTTGTGCATTAAAACAAAAACAAAATCGGAAATTAAAAGTCTTATCCACAACTTGTCGCAATCCAACTTAAAATATTCCAACGTGCAAAATACGGGATATAACAATATCTCGGGCTGAGCTTCCCCTTCTTGCCGAATCTCATCACACCCTTCATAGGTGACACCTTCAAGAATACCCAGTCGCCAATCTGGAATTCTAAGTGTCGACGTCGATTATCTGCATATGACTTCTGTCGACTCTGAGCTGCTAATAACCTTTCCCGAATAAGTTTTACCTTATCTATGGCTTGCTGAATCATATCTGGGCCGATTAGCTTAGTCTCACGACATCAAACCAGCCAATAGGTGACCTGCACTTTACGCCGCTACGAGCCTCGTACGGTGCCATACGAATGCTAGAATGATAGCTATTATTGTAGGCAAACTCAATAAGTGGCGGATGATCTTCCCGGCTACCTCTGAAGTCGATGACACATGCCCGTAACATATCTCACAGCGTACGAATAGTATGCTCGGCTTTGTCCGTCGGTGCGGGGGTGAAATCTTTGTGCTAAGACTTACCTGTGTCCCCAATCCTTCCTGGAATGACCTCCAGAAGTTAGCTGTAAACTGAGCACCTCTGTATGATATAATAGATATGGAAACTCCGTAAAGTCTTACTATCTCCTTAATATATAACTTTGCATAGTCCTCGAATTTGAATAAGTAGTCATCATTGGAAGAAAATGAGGTGATTTTGTCGGCCTATCTACAATAACCCATATGGAATCATACTTCCATGGAGTGCGAGTAAACTTTGTAATGAAATCCATATTAATTGCTTCCCACTTCCAAGTCGAAATTTCCATCTCCTGTAATAACCCGTCGGGCTTCGATGCTCGATCTTAACACATTGGCAATTCGGGCAACTTTGGGCAACAAACTTCTGCTATATCTTTTTTCATGCCATCCCACCAATATAAACATCTAAGGTCGTCGATACATCTTGGTTGACCGGATGCGCGGAATAACGGGCATAGTGTGCCTCTCCCGCAACTTTGTCACCGTAGCCCAACAACCTCGGTACACACATAATGCGCACTTTATATAGTAGTACTCCGTCAGGTGTAATCTCGAATGGGGTCTTTTCCTTTTCTAGGGCTGTATGCCTATACCGTTCTAGAACAGGGTCCTCATATTGGCGTTGCTTTACCTCTTCCATAATAGAGGATTCAGCAACTCCTCGGACAGAAACCCCAGTATCTCTAGAATCGGTAAACGGACTCCAAGACTAGCTGGGCGATAAATCTCACGGACTATTTCCTTCCTTCCTACGGTTGCACGTCCGTCAAGGCGCCCCGTAGACTTGCGAAGTGTATCTACTACAACATTCACTTTCCACAGATGGTATAGAATATCAACATCATAGTCCTTGACAACTCTAGCCATCTTCTCTGTGTCCTTGAATTTAGCTCATACCTTAAAGATATCTTTGAAGGATTTTGTGATCTGTATAAATATCAACATGCACGCCATACAGATAATGCCTCCACATCTTCAAAGCATGAATTATCGCTACTAGTTCCAGATCATGAGTAGGATAATTTCTTTCGTGCTTTCCCCGAGGCAGCCGGGAGGCATAGGCCATAACTTCTGCCGCATTAATACACAACCTAGCCCCGACACCGGAAGCATCGCGATAAATGACATAACCATACGGTCCCTCGGAAGAGTCGGAACTGGAGCCGTAGTCAACTTTTCTTTCGACAGCGAAAGCTTCGTTCACAAGCATCGATCCGCTCGAACTTAGGCGCATACCCGAGTTAGCCTCATGTTAAAGGCGGCGAAATCGAAGCAAACTTCTCCACAAATCTTCGCAATATCACGCTAACCCCGAGAAAACTACGTACCTCGGTAGGTGTCGTAGGTCTAGGCCAAGTCTTTACGGCCTCGATCTTTCGTGTATCCACCGAATGCCATCGGCTCCCGATAATATGCCCCAAGAATGCTCTTTTGAAGTCAACCGTAATTCACATTTAAAAAACTTAGCATACAATTTCTGGTCTTTGAGCACCCCAATACCGTTCTCAAATGATCCGCATGCTCCTCCCCGATCGTGAATAGACCAGAATATCATCAATAAACACAATCACGAACATATCTAGGAACGGCCTAAATACTCGGTTCATCAGATCCATAAACACTGTTGGAGCATTGGTCGACCAAAAGACATCACCCTAAGCTCATAGTGCCCGTATCTGGGCGATCTTTGGAATATCCTGTCTCTCTTACCCGCACACAGGTGGTAGCGACCGGCAGTCTATCTTCGAGAAACATTTAGCACCCTGCAACTGGTCAAATAAGTCATCAATCCTGGGGAGGGGATATCTATTCTTTATGGTCACCTTGTTCAACTGCCTATAATCGATACACATTCGCAGCGACCCATCCTTCTTTCTCACGAACAATACTGGTGCTCCCCAAGGCGATGAGCTGGGCCTAATGAAGCCCTTCTCTAATAAATCCCTCGGTTTCCTTCGGTTCTTTCGGTTCGCGGTGCCATTACGTAAGGAGGAATAGATATGGGGTGAGTATCGGCAACACATCTATAGTGAACTCTATCTCCCGCTCGGGAGGAAGACACGGAAGTTCATGCGGGAATACGTACGGGAAATTCATTAACTACGGGTGAAGTAGAAGAGTCGGTGCCTCGCCTTCAAGTCATGCACACGAACCGGATGATAAATATAACCCTTTCTAACCATCTTCCTTGCCTTGAGGTATGAAATAAACTTACCCCTCGGCGATGCCGTATTCCACCAGCTATTCTATAGTTGGCTCCCCTGAAACCGAAACCGAACTATCTTGTTTCTACAATCAATATTAGCATAATAAGAAGCTAACCAATCCATACCCATAATAACATCAAACTCAGTCATATCTAACTCTATCAAATCTTCCAAGGTATGATGACTATATATATTCACCGAACACTTTTTATATACTTGCTTTGCTATAACAGAATCTCCTACCGGTGTAGCTACCTCAAATGGTTCAATCGATTCAGGTTTTATTCCGATTCTACTAGCAATAAAGGGAGATATATATGATAAGGTGGAGCCTGGATCTATCAATACATATACGTCCCGAGAGAAAATCGATAATATACCAGTAACCACATTTGTTGACGCCTCCTGATCCTGCCTACTAGCCAAAGCATATATGTGGTTCGAAGGACCGCTAGAACTGGAAGCTCCGCCGCGGCCTCTACCACGGCTGGGCCGGTGCCGCATACCACCCCGCATAGGGCGCATAGCTACGAAGAAGATGAACCGACAACCGACCCGGTGGGGTGCCGCACCACGGACTACCCCCGAACGGACACTCCCTCATAATATGGCCTTGGCGGCCACAAGAAAAACAAGCGCCGTAGCACGATAACACTCCCCAGAATGATGCCTCCCACATCGAGAACACCGAGGCAAGGTGGCCTCGGCGACTCGATCCTCGGCATCCGCCGAACACCGGAAACCCGGGAGCTCGACCGGCTCCGAATACCCCGTGCTATCAAATCTCCCACCGATGGCGTGGGGTGCACTCCGTCTTGGGTGAGAAAGATATCTGCTATCTTACTCGCTGAGGTTGCCGCCTCGGGAAACTCACTCAAATAGCCCCCGATCTAGCCCTCTTGTGCTGGCCCCTATCATAATCTCTATCGACGGCCGCGCCCACGTGTCGATCCTCACCCCCGTGCATAGACACCGTACTTGAGCAATATCCATACACCGGTGAGAAGCCATTGTCATACATCTATCAACCAAGTAACGATCCGACCCTCTCACATAATGATGCACCATATCGGCCATACTCGGCGACGATAGTGGGTGCATGTCTAGCCAACGAATCAAACTCGAGACTATAATCCCGAACACTCCTGCCATTCTGCCTTAGATGTAGAAATCTATCCACTCTGGCTCGTCTCATCTCTGGAGGTAGAAAATGGCCCAGAAAGGCCTCCACGAACTCATCCCATACTGCTGGAGGAGCATCCTCGCCCCTAGACAACTCCCAGACTCATACCAATTAACGGCTACATCACGCAACCGATGCGAAGCCAACTCGACGGACTCGGTCTCGGAAGCTCTAATTATCCTCAATGTACGCCGCACGCATACGCCGAATAAACTCCTGCCGCGGATCCTCCGCGGCTTTCACCGTAGAACTCTGGGGGATTACAAGTCAAGAAATCACGGGCCCTCAAACTATCATGTCTGTCAAGATAGTCGCCTCCCAACCAGGTGCTGCGAGTCCGCCGCCACTAACCTAGTCGACAACCGAATGCATCTCTCATAGCCTATCCTCCGCCCCGTGGCTGAGGAGGAGTGGGGCTCGGTACGGGAACCTCGGGAGGGTGGCGGTGGAGCCGCCACCCCGATCTGCGATGCCGCCGCCTATGCTCCTCTCGGTAGCGGCGGTGTGGCGAGCTCGGCCGACCGGAGCACAACCTCGAGCATAAGTCGGGTATGGGCCCTAGTAACTCTCCGAATCTAGGCGGTCTCTCCGACCCACCGCCTTTGTCTTACTCGGGCGAGGCCGTCCTTTCTTTGGAGGCATCGCTGTAAACATAATAATTCGTTAGGGAGGAATTATCCTGATAATACGGTTCTATCGCACGATCTAGAGTAAGAAGGAAAGATAACATCCTAAATGTCATGTAGCTTCCTGTTTATAGATGTGGTGCACAACACACCGATAAACAAGACTCTACTAGACACGGTCTGTAGACACTCCGAGGATGAATTGCTCTGATACCACTTTTGTCACGACCCAACCCCGTAGGCCATGACTAGTGCCCGAGCTGGACACTCGTATACGCCTGTTAACTATAATCAGCCCACAACTAGCATTATAAGGAACTCATATATAAAAAGGCAAGACGTCGTCTCAAAACTATCGCATATATAGATATTTCATAGCAACCTGTCTCCTGAGGAGTTACGACTTTCAACAGATGATGCTACACATAGGCCGGCAAGGCTGTCATAATATAAGGGAACGTCCCAACCATATACGAGCCAACAAGGCTACCATAACACACGGCTTCCAAATATATATATATATCTACGCAAGCCGACAAGGCTATACACACACACAACACATATATATATATATATATATATATATATACGCAAGCCGACAAGGGCGCTACTACGAATGGGGAACGCCCCAAAACATAAGTCATACGAACGAGCGAAACCGCAGTAACTATATACAAACTCACACATATGTCTACAGACCTCTAAGAATAACAACGGTATCATATGACGGGACGGGCCCGCCGTGCCCCCCGGATAGACACATATATACAATAAAAGGATCTGTACCAAAAAAGCTAGGCTCGGAACAAGGAGCACTCCGAGATAGCCGAATAGAATCCTACGCCGGCGGATCACCGAAACGAAATGCATGCCGGCGGGCATGAAACGCGGCCCCGAAGAAAGGGGTCGCATTTAAATATATTGAGTATATAAAGCATGAAATACGATGAAGCAGGATCATAACGAAATAAGAAGTACGTAAAATGAGTACAATAACCGAATACCAAAATGCTTGCTTTTGAAACACAAATCATGCATGTCGAATATCATATATCATATCCGGCCCTTTATAGGACTCGATAAACATGGTCGCCACCCGTCTTTGGCGCCATAACACGGCATACTCGATACTCTCCGAGAACACGGCATAACTCCGTATCAGAAGATATCCGTATTACGGCATAACTCCACCGGCATAACACACCGTATCACAGCATAACTCCATAACACAGCATAACACCATAATATATATACCGTACCCGGCCGTCTAGTGAGGGACTCGGTGAAAGATGTAGTCATAGAATGCACAAACAGAGTAGTGAGTAATCATATGCATATAAGTCATCTTTTGAGACTCAATAGATAAGTAGACTAATCAACGCTCGAGTATCAGGACGATAGTCATGTTCAGTACTCTTTGAATATCATTATGAACTATATCAAAATAAGGCCTCAGGGATGATAGACATGTATTAAGTTAATCCGAGTCAGTTTATAAAAGTTATGGACATTATTCATTATAGAATCCTTTAAGAATAAGAACCTTTATGCATCATTTACGATCCAATCATACAAAAGACTCGAGGACAATAGCTCGACTATATTAAGAATTCTAATATCAAGAAGTGAATAAGAATCATAAACATGCTCGGAACTTATGAATAGAGTTACCCCAAAGCTCATATCGTATCTTACTTACATCTAAGACATGCCAAAAGAAAGAAGGGATAGGCTTTACATACCTTTAGCGTTTACTCGCAACACACACGTATACGCTGCCCAATAGTACCTCAACCTATATTAAGACGTCAAGAACTACGATTAAACTATGAAGAAATTCAAAACGTATCCTAACGTTAGTAACTCCTTTCTAGATAATTAGACAACGTTTCGCTTCTATCCAAACCAACTACTTACAACCATGCCAACATTACTAATCATGCATTCAAGTGTCAACCCGAGGCTATTCAAACATGACTCGAGGACATTCCGGAAAGCCCGTACAACACTTCAAAACAACCCAACCAACATACAATACAACCTATAATTTTCCAAGTTCAACAAGAACAATAACAACACATTCCTTCCTTCCAATTTCACAAACTATACCAACAACCACACGTTAATAACATCATTTATATAAGTGCAAGAAACTATATTAACATCATATTAGCTTCTACAACAGCCCACAAACAATTACAACTCCAACTTTGAATCATTAAACCTTCATTCTCACCATAAAATCCATAACAACAACAACCAAAATATCAAGTAAATCAATTCACCATTTCCCTACACAAACAGCCCCTACACGGCCTCAACATCTACATACATAATTCCATGATTTCTATTCATTTCTATGTACTACAACACGTTCAAACCATCCACAACACATGCAAAAGGAGATTAAACCTTACCTTTAATACTTGGCTTTTCAACTTGGCTCCAACTTGTGCCTTGAATTTATACTTATTCTTGTTGCCCTAAGATCAATTCCACATTATTATACACCTTCTAAGGAGTTGAATTGCTTGGAGAAAATTAAATTTTGATCAAGGTTTTGCAAGATCATTCTCGGCCGGCCATGGCGGGGGTTCTCTCTCCCTCTCTAACTTTCTATGTTTGTGAAGATGATGAAAATGGCTAGCTTTGTCATCAAGTTGCTATTTATATGATGCCTAGGTATTGGACACATGTACCACTCATGGCTTAAGCCAATCAAATTTGGCCAAGCCATGTGTGGGACCCACTCGGCCACTTAGGGATTAATTAGTGAATAATTAAACTTTAATCCCACTTAATAATCTAATCATGGTTAATTAATCCCTAATCTCCAATAATATTTCTATACCAATTAAAATTTATAAACAACTTGTGCATTAAAATAAAATCGGAGGTTAAAAGTCTCTACCTCGGGTCCCAAAATAGTCTTGTCCTTAGCTTGTCGCGATTAGCTTTAGAATATCCCAATATTTAAAAATACGGGATATAACACATTTACTTCCGCACTTATCTATATTATATTATATTGTGAGACTTACGTCATTTACTTCTTTAGCTATTTTACTGTATTTATTAATTGTGAACGTTGAGTTAAGGGTTCGCCTACCAAGGTGGGAATGGTAGGTGCCCGCATGACTTAGGCTAAAATGGGTCGTGATAAGTTAATATCAGAGCCCTAGGTTACCCGATCTTTAATACAAGAGCGAGTCTAGTAGAGTCTCGTGGATTGGTACGATGCGCTCCGTACTTATCTGCGGGAGGCTATGGGACATTTAGGAAATCTCACCTTCTTTCCTTCCATCGTGCTACTTTATTCAAATTGGTACCTGAAAAGACCAAATTGGTATCTGACTCTTATTTCTTCTCTCACAGATAGTGAGGACTCGAGTTACTATGGCCCGAGGTCATGTACCGGAGCCCGCAGTTACGGCTGGCACCCGAGGGCGTGCTACGGTCAGAGGACGCGACAGAGCGAGAGACCCCGAGGCTGCCCCAGCCAGCGATAGAGCTCTAACGATGGGCTTGCGACGAAAGAGGTCTCCATCTCCACATAGCTCCGAGTATCACCTTGAGAGACCGGACGGCGGAGATGGTGTGGCCCCGGCACGTACACACGGCCGAGGTTACTATTTTTAAGGGCGCGTGCACAGACAATATAGGCGAGGATCAAAGCTTCGTCTCTTGACGCCCGCAGGCCGCCGCCAGTGCTACTACTCCCGGCGGGGGTTCACAAACTAGAGTTGGGGCGCAGACCCTGAGCAGGGACCTACACAGGTAGCACATCCCGCCGCAACTATGGCTCCCTCCATTGATGCTATACCCGCCCCTGGGGAGCATATTAGGCCCATGGATGGCGCCGGTGTATCTTCCCCTTGTTGATCGAGGACCGCGCACGGGGAGGTTCAAGAAGTTAGAGCCACCGAGATTCTCTGGTACTTCGACTGAGGATGCCTATGAGTTTATTCTTGATATGCATGAGTTGCTGCACCGTATAGGGATAGTGGAGACCCACGGCATTGATTATGTGTCCTACCAGTTTCGCGGCGACGCGAAGTCGTGGTGGAGGTATTTCGTGGGTACGCGGACACGGCGGTTCTCCTCCGTTGACTTGGACTCAGTTCTAACGGGCCTTCCTTGAGAAGTATGTGCCCCGGTCTTTGAGAGAGGCTCATAGTGAGCAATTTCTACACCTTGAGCAGAGAGGCATGTCCTTGGAGTCATATGTGACCCGTTTCCTCTATTTGGCCCTATACTCTACTCCGTTGATTCCTACCGAGGCTGATAGGATCAGGCGCTTTATTGGAGGACTAGTGGGCTCTCTACATATTCCTTGTCTTCAGATGGAGTCTATGGGTGCTTCCTTCCAGTCCATTGTTGAGCATGCTTTTAGTGGTGGTGACAAGAGGCCATGTCAGACTGGCAGCTTTAGGGGTTCTGGTATGAGGGGCGCCGGTCAGTTTTTGAGGCTATCTCAGCCCTATTCTGGTCATCCCGTGCATTCAGCATTACCGGCTCCCTATAGTGAGCTGCCTAGGCTGAGAGCTCGTTCTCTAGACCAGGCGGGACGGGATCGTCTATCCGGGTCTTCGCTTTCCGTGTTTCGAAGACTCGACCCTCTTACCTGTTTCTCTTGTGGGGAGGTTGGGCATATTGCCAAGAGATGTCCCCGACCTAGGCAAGATTATTAGCCACTGAGGACTCCTGTATCATCCAGTAGTCGAGGAGGGACTTCTCAGAGAGGCGGTGCTCGATCAGGTCTGCAGACTTCCTATGGTTCCGAGGCGGGTCCGGATCGGCTAGAGGTGGTACTCGGGGTTCGAGAGGGATCCCGGGGCGGCGTGGGAGCCCATTGTTACTCATTTCCCGGTAGGCCCGAGGCAGAGGCCTCAGATGTTGTGATCTCAGGTTCCATTTCTATCCGCCATAGAGCAGCATCTGTATTATTTGATCCAGGATCCACTTATTCGTATGTATCTGCATTTCATGTCGTTGGTTGGGATTTACCCTGTGATAGCATAGATATACCTATTCATATGTCTACTTTAGTCGGAGATTCTGTGGTTGTTGATCGAGTCTACCGGTCTTGTTTAGTTACTTTTATGGGGTATGACACCTGGGTAGATTTGATGATTCTGGATATGGTGGACTTTGATATTATATTGGGTATGTCCTAGCTTTCTCCTTATCATGCGATCTTGGACTGTCACGCCAAGACAGTCACTTTAGCCATGCTAGGCATCCCTAGGCTTGAGTGGAGAGGTACCCCTAGTCCCGCTCCGAAGAAGATTATTTCCTTCCTTCGGGCGAAGAAATTAGTAAGTAAGGGTGTTTAGCGTATTTGGCGCATATTCGTGATACGACTGTTGCATCTCCACCCCTCAAGTCTATTCCTATTGTGAGCGAGTTCGCGGAGGTATTTCTGTCAGATTTGTTGGGTATGCCACCCGATCGTGACATTGATTTCTGTATCGACGTGGACTCGGGTACTCGTCCTATTTCCATCCCACCATATCGGATGGCACCTGTCGAGTTGAGAGAACTTGAGAAATAATTACAGAATTTATTTGTCACGACCCAAACCGATAGGCTATGACCAGTGCCCGAACTGGACACCCGTATACGAACCTGCTCGATATGATCAGACCGAAACTGGAAACAATATGGCAATCTGTAAAAGCACGCTGTAAACTCATCATATCATACATCAAAAAGAACCTGTCTCTTGAGAAGCCACAGCTAACCAAACATAACAAAATATGCAAGCCGATAAGGCTGCCATTATGCACAGGAATATCCAAAATGAACTACGTCTGCATAGCTGATCAAACCGTATATACGCAACCCACATATGTCTGCAGACCTCTAAGAGTATAACAAAGCCTATGTCAAAGGATCTGTACCAAAACGACTCGAGCTCCGGAACACTAGAGCCCTCCAAGCAGCTGAGCTGAAGTCCTAAACCGGAGGATCACCAAATTGAGTGGTTGTACCTGCGGGCATGAAACGTAGTCCCCGAAGAAAGGGGGTCAGTACGAATAGTGTACTGAGTATGTAAGGCATGAAATCAACATGTACATAAAATCCTAGAAAACATTTGAGACATCTCAATGAATGGGCAAAATAAATGCATCGATGCAAGCTATATCAAAGAAACACATATATCCATAGAAATATCACAACAAAGGACACATAATCACCCCTTATCAACCGTGCCATATATATACACACCACAACAAAGGCCACGGGCCACCCCCGTCAACCGTTCCATACATATACACATCACAACAAAGCGTGCGTCACCCCGTCAACGTGCCATATATATACACACACACAACAACAAGGCCACAAATACACCCCCTGTCAACTGTGCCATACATATACACATCACAACAAAGGCCACAGCGCCACCCCCTGTCAACGGTGCCATACATATACACATCACAACAAAGGCCAAAGCGTCACCCCCTATCAACTGTGCCATACATATACACATTACAACAAAGGCCACAGCGTCACCCCTGTCAACCGTGCCATATATACACACAACAAAGGTCACAGCGTCACCCCCTGTCAACTGTACCTTATATATATATATATGTATATATATATATATATATATATATATATATATATATATATATATATACACAACAAAGGTCACAGCGTCACCCCCTATCAACTGTGCCATATATATATACACAACAAAGGTCACAGCGTCACCCCCTATTAACTGTGCCTTATATATACATGAAGAATGAAAATGAGTGCAGTGCATAATCAAAATGAAATAATAGAACTCTGTAATGTCACAAAATAGCTATATACATATATTATACTCATGGAATGCATAGGAGTTCAACTAAAAACTATCGCTCTATCCTACCTTGAAGGAACAATTTATAAGGTGAGATTAACAACAATGAAATTAATCGAAAAAATCATGAAATAGCTTAACCTTTTTACATCCTCGTTGAAATCATATTTGAGACCTTTAAGCATAAAATCATCCTCAACATAATCCTCATAAAAACATTCTCATTTTTAACATCATAAAAAGCTTTAAGAGTCATAAACTTTTAGCTTTTGAAATAAAGGAGGTTATGGAAATACTTATGGAATCATACCATAGGAATCATGCCTTTGAAAGAAAGGGACAAGCCTTAACATACCTTTCGGTCGCCTTAGTCGTTCAACGTTTATCCTTCCAAGCTCGTAAATCTACATACAAGCCATTCATACTATTATTAGGCTCAATGTCATACGCTCACTTTAAGCCTTCAATTTAATTCAGTTTAGAATCTACCGAAATTCAGGCAGCACCTCCCCTGTTTATATGCCTAGCCCGAAATCACAATCCAATGACCAACAACAACAACAATGCCAACATCACAATAATATTATCGACACCAATAGGCTCCATAAAACATCCCACATGATGTTTTCCAAATTTCTCAACTAACCATAACAATATCCATAATACCATAATCAAAGAATTATATTCAATTTAATCTCAAATTAATCCAAAATCTCCTTTCAAATTCATTCCATAGTCATCATCTTCACTTTAATAATTTGCAACTTCTATACTATGATTCTCTTCTTTTATAGGACTTGCTAAACCTTCAAATCAACTTAATCATGAGAAATAGGATGGAGAACATACCTTACACTAGAAGAACTTCACCCCACTCAACTTCTTCCAAGACCAAATTTATCACAACATTAAGTGGAGACAAGAACAATCCTTCTCCGTGACTTAGCTTTGGAGTTTAATCCTCTTTTGTAATGGTATAGAATGTTTTGAAATGGTGGAGAGCCTTCAAGAATATTCTTGTAGTGGAGAGAGAAGTGTGGAAAATTATAGAGAGGTGTGGAGAGGTTAGGGGAGTTCTAGAGGATTATGGCGTTGAAGAAAAAATGACTAAAATGAAGTGTAGAGGCCCTTTTATAGGTGCCAAATTCGGATTGGGCCGGGTCAAAACATAAGTGGGCTGTTAAGTGGATTTTTCCGGATTCCCGCCCAGGTTCGGATTCCTCTGACTGTCCGTTTTAAAATGCCCATAACTCCCTGCTCCAATGTCAGATTGATGAAAAGTTTGTTGCGTTAGAAACTAGACTCGATGAAATTCATTTTAGGCTTTTGAAACACCTTAAAACCCCTCATATACTTGGAGATATACCCCTCCAAATTTGACCTAAAATTCTGTCCAGAATTCTGCCGACTTTTTTTCCAAATTTTCGACAAACTTATTTTCTTCGCTTCGCTTGGTCCCGGAACCTTCTAAAACTCTCCATACATGATATTTATCATTGATCATACTTGATAATGGTCATGTCCTTTGGTTTCAAGGTTGTCCTTCCCAGTTACGATTTACGAGATCGTAATTCATCATTTACTTCATTGTTACAAACTTCCCATGGCTTGTACCTTCCAAAACTTCATAGAATGTCTCTCATACTCCATTAATATGTTGAAGTACGTGGCATGCTCATGCTCTGAGAATGCGAGGTGTAACATTATTGAGCAAGGGGTTCATTAGACCGAGCGTCTCCCCTTAGGGTGCTCCAGTGTTATTTGTGAAGAAGAAAGATGGGACCATGAGGATGTTCATTGATTACCGCCAGTTGAACAGGGTCACTATCCGGAATAATTGCCCTATGCCTCGTATTGATGATCTATTTCACCAGCTTCAAGGTGCTTCGGTGTTATCTAAGATTGATTTGCATTCCGGCTATCATCAGTTAAAGACTAGGGCGGAGGATATTCCGAAGACAGCATTTCGGATGAGATATGGCCACTATGAGTTTCTAGTGATGTCTTTCGGGCTTACCAATGCCCCAGCTGCATTTATGACCTTAATGAATGGCATCTTTAGGCCGTTCCTTGATTCTTTTGTGATTGTATTTATTGATGACATCTTGGTGTATTCCAAGAGTAGAGTAGAGCATGAGAGCCACCTTCGTACCGTCCTTAGGTTGCTGAAGAAACATAGTTTGTTTGCTAAATTTTCTAAGTGTGAGTTCTGGTTAGAGTCTATAGCATTCTTGGGCCATGTGGTGTCCAAGAAGGGGATTATGATTGATCCATAGAAGATTGAGGTTGTGAGGGGTTGGGCAAGGCCCACTACCGTTACCGAGATTCGTAGTTTTGTGGGTTTGGCCAGTTATTACCATTTTTTTATGAAGGGTTTTGCTGCCATTGCTTCGTCCTTGACCAGATTGACCCAAAAGGATGTTCCCTTCCAGTGGACGGATGATTGTGAGGAGAGCTTTCAAAATCTCAAGCTTCTTTTGACCACAACCCCGATCCTAGCCTTACCTGTGGAGGGCAAGGACTTCGCGATCTATTGTAATGCTTCCCACATGGGTTTGGGTGTGGTGTTGATGTAGGAGGGTAGAGTGATAGCTTATGCTTCCTGTCAGTTGAAAGTTCACGAAAAGAATTACCCTACCCATGATTTGGAGTTATTGGTCGTAGTCTTCGCTTTGAAGCTTTGGCGGCATTACTTGTACAAAGGTCCATTGTGAGGCTTTTACCGATCACCGTAGCCTTCACTATGTGTTTACCCAGAGAGATCTTAATTCCAGGCAGCGTCGATAGATGGAGCTCCTAAAAGGCTATGACATCTCTATTCTGTATCACCCGGGTAAAGCCAATGTGGTGGCTAATGCCTTGAGTCGCAAGACAGTGAGTATAGGGATTTTAGCTCGATTGGTTGTTTCCGAGCGTCCATTGGCCATGGAGGTTCAGACTCTGGCCAACAGTTTCTTCCGTCTCGACATCTCGACCCCGAGCAGGATTTTGGCTTGTATAGAGGTGAGATCATCGTTATTGGATCGGATCAAGGCTCATCAGTTTGAGGATTCTCAGTTGAGCAAGATCCGAGATAGGGTGTCGAAAGGTGAGGCCAAGGAGGCCGTGATTGATTCTGAGGGCATTCTGAAGATTATGGGACGCGTATGCGTTCCTCGTGTTGGTGATCTGATTTAGTTGACCTTATCTGAGGCCCACAGCTCTAGCTATTCCATTCATCTGGGAGTGATTAAGATGTACCGTGACTTGAGGCAGCACTATTAGTGGCGTCGTATGAAGAGGCATATAGTTGATTTTGTGGCTAATTGTGAAAATTGTCAACAGGTAAAGTATGAGCATCATCGACTCGGTGGGGTGTTTCAGAGGATGCACATTCCCGAGCGGAAGTGGGAGAGGATTACCATGGATTTTGTCATGGGTCTTCCGAAGACCCTTGGCAAGTTTGATTCTATTTGGGTGATAGTGGATCGATTGACTAAGTCCGCTCACTTTGTTTCGGTTCAGGTTTCTTATACCACAGAGAAGTTATCCAAGATGTATATTTGGGATATTGTGAGATTACATGGGATCCCTATTTCTGTTGTATCTGATCGGGGTACTATCTTCACTTCCCGATTCTGGAGAGCATTTCATGATGAGTTGGGTACCCGATTGGACTTTAGTACAGCTTTTCATCCCCAGACCGATGGCCAATCTAAGCGGACCATTCAGGTGCTCGAGGACATGCTGAGAGCATGCGACTTTGGTGGTCATTGGGATCAGCACTTGCCTTTGGTGGAGTTTGCATACAACAACAGTTATCATTCGAGTATTGGTATAGCGCCTTTTGAGGACTTATATGGTAGAAGGTGTAGATCTCCGATTGGTTGGTTCGATGGGTTTAAGGCTCGACCTGGGATCACGGATCTATTGAGAGAGTCCCTTGATAGAGTGAGAGTTATTCAGGCGTACTCGTGGCGGCTCGTAACCGGCAGAAGATGCGGGACCGGAAGGTTCGGGATTTGAAGTTTGCCATTGGTGATCAGGTTCTATTGAAGGCTTCACCCATGAAGAGTGTTATGAGGTTTGGCAAGAGGGGCAAGTAGAGCCTTAGATACATTGGCCCATTTGAGATCGTGGATTGTATACATGATGTAGCTTATGAATTAGCATTGCTGCCAGGCTTGGTGGGAGTTCAGCTGGTCTTTCATGTTTCGATGCTAAAGAAGTACCATGCCGACGGTACCTACATTATCCGTTGGGATTCTATATTTCTTGATGAGAATTTGACTTATGAGGAGGAGCCTATCACGATCTTGGATACAGGTTCGAAAGTTGAGGTCCAAGGAGATTGCTTCTGTGAAAGTGCAATGGAAGCACCGTCCTGTGGAAGAGGCTACTTGGGAGACTGAGTCTGATATACGTAGCCGATATCCCCAGTTGTTCGCTGATTTAGGTATTTTCTACTTTCCTTCTTTTCTTTGCTCGAGGACGAGCAACGGTTCAATTGGTATCTGATGTAACGATCCGTTTGGTCGTTATAGTTTTTTTGGCTCTTTCACCTACTCGCAAGCATTTATTAGCTCCCTTTTGACTCGAGGGGACCGTTGACACCCTTCCCGAGGTGGCTAGACTAGATTCGGGCAACTTCGGGAAAAATATAGGCTTAAAAGTGAAAGGGGTTGACCCGAAGTTGACTTTTGGGCAAACGAACCTTTTCGGCATTCCGTCAATTTTGAGAGGTTCGGGTAGTTGTTCAGAACTTGTGTGTTCATTCGGTTCGGTTCCCAATGCATTCGGATGCACTTTGGGACATTGGATGGGAAATGGGAATTAAGGCATCGATGGTTGATTCAGTCAACGAGACCTTCGTTGGGAATTTCGAGGCCATAGGCGTGTTCATAGCGCGTTTTTATATGGGACTAGGTATCTGGTATGTGAGCAGATGGCCATGGGAGTTAGTTGAAAAATCGGATCGAAACAAAAAACTTAGACCAAGATTCTGGTGTCTGGTGTCCGCTTTGGCGGCACCACCACCGCAGAAGCGGCACCACTGGGGCTGTAGCCCTACCGCTGAAGCGGTCCTAGCCATTTTGACTTGACCGCTGAAGCGGTCAGGTGGCCGCTGGGGCAAGTACGATTCATCGCTACGGTGACGGGCAATGGATCCGTGCATTTAATGAGTCTTAAATGAGTCTTAGACCCTCATTATTTCATATCTCGATTTGGGGCTTGGGAAGGCTATTCTTGGAGACAAATTGAAGGAAATCTTGGAGGTAAAACCTTGTCTAATCCTTTACTTCTCTTTAATCACAATCATTTTAGACTTTCCCCTTCCCTTTTCAATTCTTTAGAAATGGAATTTGGAGGAGGGTTTTGGGAGATTTTTCTCTAAGGGTATACTTGATAAATTAATGATGTTAATGTTAAAATGTGATGAATCTAAGCTTAGTGATCATATATCTTTCACTTTTAAGGTTGAATTTCGGATTTGGAGTATTAGGATTCTACCCAATTTGGGGGTTTTTACTGGAATCAGATTTGAGGATAATTTTTAAGCTAAATCAACAATTAATGATAGGGCTATGATTAGCTAGGATTCAATTTGGTATTTTACCAGTGAATTTTTCGTTTTGCCCTTGTGGGCCTGTTTTCCCTAATTTCTAGGGTTAAAATGGACCTAATTGATATCATAGCAATATTAGTATCATTATTAATGATTTCTAACTTAGAATTCGATTATGCTTAGACTACTTTGGTTCTGAGCTTCAGAGAAAGGGCGAGGCGATAGAGTGACTTGTTGGTGTTTCGGTTCGGCGATTGTGTAGGTTATGGTTTACCTTTGGTGAGACTTAGTATAAGAATCACATATTTAGATTATGATGTCGATGACGGCAGCGTGAGCCGTCGAGTGTGAAGTTGGGATGGATATTGCTCTTAGGGTTGGGCCCTAATGTGTGTTGGGACTAGCCACCCCGTTAT